>NW_026067900.1:11665699-11668355 GCF_014885135.2 Alexandromys fortis | reverse complement strand
TGCCTCTGCCTCTGCCTCTGCCTCTGCCTCTGCCTCTGCCTCTGCCTCTGCCTCTGCCTCTGCCTCTGCCTCTGCCTCTGCCTCTGCCTCTGCCTCTGCCTCTGCCTCTGCCTCTGCCTCTGCCTCTGCCTCTGCCTCTGCCTCTGCCTCCTTGGTGCTGGGATTAAAAGCATGCACCTCCGCCACCTGACTCTTTTCATATCATTTGTATCTTCCTATTCTCCTGTCTAGTGGCCCCCCTGGCAGAATTCTGTGAGTCCAGGTGGGCCAGGGCTTTTTAAAAATGGATTTCCGAAGCTTCATGGGAGCAGGAGCTGATCCAGTCCCGGGACATTGGCTGACCAGGACTGAGCCAGTGACCTGGTCCAGAGCAGACCCGAGACAGCAAACTACCAGAACCAGTACAGGGGTGTAACTGCTGAGCGAGTGAGCCAGAGCCAGAGACTGCTGAGGGTCTGGATGTGAATCTGGGATCTTCAAGGGAGTAGAACTAAGTCAGGAGCCCTATGTGTATGGGTGTGAGTCTAGGATTTCCGAGGAACTAGGCCTGAGCCAGGTCCTCTGTGGGCCTGTGCACACCTGAGCCTAGGAACTCCAGGGGATAGACCAGAGCCAGAGACCTTTGCAGGACAAACCCTAAGCCAGGGACCTATGCAGGAATGGATTCAGACCAGGGACATTGGCAGAAACAGGTCTGAGCCAACAACTTAGGCTAGAGCAGGCCTGAGACAGCAAACTCAAAGGGAGTGGAACAAAGCCCAGGAGTGCTGGGCGATCTCCAGGAACACTGAGTGACCAATTGGGGTAACTAGAACCATGGCACTGACTGTACCACAAGGAACACCCATCTGAGCCTTGGATTCACTGGCACCTAGAAGATTAATCAACAGAATCACAGACAGCCCCAACCACACCTATTAGAGGAAAAGATCAGTAGAAAAGGTAAGAACACATGCAACACCACAAAGAGCAACACGACACCAGTAAAACCTAAAAACCCTACAACAGCAAGACTTGAACAACCAAATACAGATGAAGCAGAAGAAAATGACCTAAAAAATAACTTCATGAGAATATTTGAAACTCTTAAAGAGGAAATGAGAAATTCACTTTAAAAATGGAGGAAAAGACAAAAAAAAAATGGAAGACATAAGCAAATCACTTAGAGAAAACCAAGAAAAAGCAAACAAACATATGAAAGAAGCTATTCAAGACTTGAAAACTGAAATAGAATGAAGAAAACACAAGCCAAGGGAATCATAGAAACAGAAATCATGACAAAACAATCAGGAACCACAAACACAAGCATAAACAGCAGAATATAAGAGATGGAGGAGAGAATCTCAAACACTGAAGATACAGTAGAGAAAATAGACTCATCAGTCAAAGAAAATATTAAATCTAACAAAAGCTTGACACAAAATATTCATGAAATATGGGACACCATGAAAAAGCCAAATCTAAGAATAATAGGTAAAAAAAAAAAAAAGAAAGAGAAGAAGTTCAACTCAAAACCACAGAAAATATATTTAACAAAATCATAGAAGAAAACTTTCCCAACCTAAAGAGAGATATGTCTATGAAGATACAAGAAGATCATAGAACACCAAACAGACTGGATCAAAAGAAAAGTCCCCTCATGACATAATAATCAAAACACTAAACATACAGAGTAAAGAAAGAATATTAAAAGCTGCAAAGGAAAAAGGCAAAGTAATATGCAAAGGCAGACCTATTAAAATTACACCTGACTTCTCATTAGAGACCATGAAAGTCAGATCATGGTCAAGCATTATGGATGCCAGCCCAGACTACTATACCCAGCAAAATTTTCAATCACCATAGAAGGACAAAACAAGATATTCCATGACAAAACCAGATTTAACAAAAACCCAGCCCTATACAAAATACTAGAAGGAAACGTCCAACCCAAGGAAGTTAGCTACACCAACAAAAACACAGACAATTGATGGTCTCACAGCAGCAAATCCCAAAGAAAGGAAAAATGCACAAATTAACATTACCAACTATGAAAACTAAATTAACATGAGATAGCAATCACTGGTCATTAATATCCCTTAATATATGGACACAACTCACTTATAAAAAGGCACAGGTTAATGGATTGGATACAAAAACAGAATCCATCCTTCTTCTGCACACAAGAAACATATCTCAACCTTAAGAACAGATATCGTCTCAGAGTAAAGGGTTGGGAAAAAATATACCAATAAAATGGACCTAAGAAACAAGCAGGTGTAACTATCCTAGTATCTAACAAAATAGACTTCAAACTAAAATCAGTCAAAAGAGACAAAGAAGGACATTTCACATTAGTCACAGGAAAAATCCATCAAGAGGAAATCTCAATATTGAATATCTATGCCCCAAATACAAGGGTGCCCTCATATGTGAAAGAAACACTTCTAAAGCTTAAATCATACATTAACCCAATACACTAATATTGGGAAACTTCAACACTCCACTCTTACCACTGGACAGGTCAATCAGATAAAAAAAAATGAACAGAGAAATAAGGGAACTAACAGATGTTATGATTCAAATGGACTTAACAGACATCTGTAGAATATTCCATCCAAACAGATAAGAATGTACCTTCTTCTCAGCACCTCATGGAACCTTCTCAAAAACTGAT
>NW_026067900.1:11656034-11660736 GCF_014885135.2 Alexandromys fortis | reverse complement strand
AAAAAAAAAAAAAAAAAAGCCCAGGACCAGATGGTTTCAGCTCAGAATTCTACAAGATTTTCAAAGAAGAACTAATACCAAAATTCCTCAAATTGTTCCATACAATAAAACAGAAGGACCAGTGCCAAACTCTTTCTATGAGGCTACAATTACCCTGACACCCAAACCACAGAAAACATTACTAAGAAAGAGAATTACAGACCAATCTCACTCATGAACATTGATGCAAAAATACTAAATAAAATACTGGCAAATCAAATCCAAGAACACAACAGAACCATCATCCACCATGATGAAGGTGGCTTCACCCCAGAGTTGCAGGGATGGTTCAACATACGAAAATCTCTCAACATAATCCACCATATAAACAAACTGAAAAATAAAAACCACATGATCATCTCATTAGATGCTGAAAATCTTTTGACAAAATACAACATCCCTTCATGATGAAGGTCTTGGAGAGAGCAGGGATACAAGGAACATACCTAAACATAATAAAGGCAATATACAGCAAGACAACAGCAATCAAACTAAATGGGGAGAAACTCCCAGCGATCCCACTGAAATCAGAAACAAGACAAGGTTGTCCACTCTCCATATCTACTGAATATAGTTCTTGAGGTCTGGCTAGAGCAATAAGACACCAAAAGGAGATAAAGGGGATACAAATTGGAAAAGAAGTCAAACTCTCACTGTTTGCTGATGATATGATAGTTTACATAAGCGATCCCAAAAATTCTACCAAGGAACTTCTACAACTCATAAACACTCTCAGTAACGTAGCAGGATACAAGATTACCTCAAAAAAAAATCAGTAGCCCTCCTGTACACAGATGATAAAAGTGCTGGGAAAGAAATCAGAGAAACAACACCCTTCACAATAGCCACAAGTCACATAAAATATCTTGGAGTAACTCTTACCAAACAAGTGGGAGACTTGTATGCCAAGAACTTTAAATCTTTGAAGAAAGAAATGGAAGAAAACACCAGAAAGTGGAAAGATCTCCCATGATCTTGGGTAAGTAGAATTAACATAGTAAAAATGGCAATCTTACCAAAAGCAATCTACAGATTCAAAGCAATGCCCAGCAAAATTCTTCACAGACTTTGAAAGAATGGTTCTCAACTTCATATGGAAAAACAAAAAACCCAGGATAGCCCAAACAATCCTGAACAATAAGAGAACTTCTGGAACAATCCCTGACTTCAAACTCTACTACAGAGCTACATACAGTACCGAAAACAGCCTGGTATTGGCATAAGAACAGATAGGAGGACCAATGGAACCGAATAGACAACTCGGAGATCAATCCACACATCTTCAAATACCTGATTTTTGATAAAGAAGCAAAAAGTATTAAATGGAAAAAAGAAAGCATATTTATTTTACTTATTTATTTATTTATTTATTATGTATACAATATTCTGTCTGTGTGTATGCCTGCAGGCCAGAAGAGGGCACCAGACCCCATTACAGATGGCTGTGAGCCACCATGTGGTTGCTGGGAATTGAACTCAGGACCTTTGGAAGAACAGGCAATGCTCTTAACCTCTGAGCCATCTCTCCAGCCCCAAGAAAGCATATTTAAAAAGTGGTGATGGCATAACTTGATATCAACATGTAGAAGAATGAAAATAGACCCATATCTATCACTATGCACAAAACTCAAGTCCAGATGAATCAAAGACCTCAACATAAAGCCAGCCACACTCTTATAGAAGAGAAAGTGGGAAGTACACTTGAATACATTGGCACAGGAGACCACTTCCTAAATATAACCCCAGCAGCACAGACATTGAGAGAAACAATTAATAAATGGGACCTCCTAAAACTGAAAAGCTTCTTTAAAGCAAAGGACACAGTCAACAAGACAAAATGACAGCCTACAGAATGGGAAAAGATCTTCACTAACCCCACATTGGACAGAGGTCTGATCTCAAAATATACAAAGAACTCAAGAAATTGGTCACCAAAAGAACACATAATCCAATTTAAAAAAAAAAAAAAAAAAAGAGTACAGACCTAAACAGTGAAGTCTCAACAGAGGAATCTAAAATGGCTGAAAGACACTTAAGGAAATGTTCAACATCCTTGGTCATCAGAGAATGCAAATCAAAACAACTCTGAGATTCCATTTTACACCTGTAAGAATGGTCAAGATCAAAAACACTGATGACACTTATGAAGGAAATGTTGTGGGGTAAATGGAACACTTCTGCATTGCTGGTGGGAATGCAAGCTGGTACAGCCCCTTTGGATGTCAGTGTGGCGATTTCTCAGAAAATTAGGAAGCAACCTTCCTCAAGACCCAGTAATACCGTAACCCTTGGGTATATATCCAAAGGATACTCAATCCGTGCCACAAGGACATGTCCTCAACTATGTTCATAGCAGCTTTGTTTGTCATAGCCAGAACCTGGAAACAATCTAAATGTCCCTTGACCAAAGAATGGATAAGGAAAATGTGGTACATTTACACAATGGAGAACTACACAGCGGAAAAAAATAACAACATCTTGAATTTTGCAGGAAAGTGGATGGAGCTAGAAAAAATCATTTTGAGTGAGGTAACCCAGACACAGAAAGACAATTATCGCATGTGCTCACTCATAAGTAGTTTTTAAACATAAAGCAAATAAAATCAGCCCACAAATCACAGTCTCAGAACTTAGACAATAATACGGACACCAAGACAACAAGAGAGACTTACATAGATATAATCTACATGGTAAGTAGAAAGTATAAAAAGACAAGATGTCCTGAGTTGATTGGGAGTATGGGGACCTTGGAGGAGGATTGAAGGGAGAGGGGAGAGGCAGGAAGGGGAGCAGAGAAAAATGTAGAGCTCAATAAATATCAAGTTAAGACAGCGAGACCACCGTTAGCACCGCTAGGCTTCCGCAGCTGCTCTCGCCCCGGCGGCGGTGGCCGTGGCTCCGGCTGTGCTCGGCCCCGTTCGCCTTGGTTCACCGGCGGCCTAGGCAGACGTGTTGTGAAAAGGCGGCGCGGGTGCCCGAAGGATGATTTGGCCCAGGCGGCGGCACCGCTGCTGGTGGCGGCGGCCGCTGGGGCTCCGGCTCTGTAGAGCCGGGCCTGTGGGCGTCCGCCCCGGCCTGCGGCCGGCGGGGATCCCGTGCCGTCCGGGTCCGTGTGAGTCGGTACCGGAGGGCGGTCCCCGGAGGCCTCGGCACCCCGACCTTCCCTACAGACGCGCACTAGAATTTCCCACACAGTGGACGTTCTCGGCCCTCGAACCCACCTCTTCCTCTTCTCCGAGCTCCCCCGACCCCGACAGCCTGGAATCTTCGCGGAGTGGTGGACCCGAGTCGTGGAGTTTAAAAGTTGGGGCCTGAAAGGCAGGAAGGTACGATGGCTTCCTCGTCAGGCAACGATGATGATCTCAGCTCTATAAATAAGATGATCAAAGAGACTCTCCCTAATGTCCGGGTGGTCAACGACGCCCGAGAGCTGGTCGTCAACTGCTGCACTGAATTCATTCACCTTATCTTCGGAATCCAATGAGATTTGCAACAAGTCGGAAAAGAAGACGATTTCCCCAGAGCACGTCACACAAGGACTAGGAAGTTTGGGCTTTGGCTCTTACATCAGTAAGTAAAAGAGGTCTTACAAGAATGCAGGACAGTAGCGCTAAAAAGAAGAAAGGCCAGTTCTCGTTTGGAAAACCTTGGCATTCCTGAGGAAGAGCTATTGAGACAGCACCAGGAATTGTTTGCAAAGGCTAGACAGCAACAAGCAGAATTGGCCCAACAGGAATGGCTTCAAATGCAGCAAGCCGCCCAACAAGCCCAGCTTGCTGCAGCCTCTGCCAGCGCATCCCATCAGGCAGGATCTTCTCAAGATGAAGAAGATGATGGTGATATCTGAAATTCACCATCTCGGCTTCTGTGTCCTCTATGAAAAAAAAAAAAAAAACAGTGGAAGAAATGCTTATCTGTAATTGTGTTTGCATCCTGGTGGACTTACCTACCGTTGGTGTTCTAGAGACGTCTGCTGTCAGGTTTCAACTGCTGTGCTATACATGTAAAACTGTCTCTTTCAACATTGAAAATTTAAGGTTCAACATAACATCAGCTTTGAATTTGTAATGGTGTTTCTGGAATTTATGAGTAGTGTGAACACTTTATTTGTTCTATAAATAATATTACAGAAAATGTCAGGTTTATAAAAATGCAGTGAAATTCACAGATGTCTTAATTTGTATTTGCATTTTCTCTGCCCTTTTAACTGAACTAAAATTGAGAGTTTTATATTGAGATGGGGCATGGTGTGATGCAGAATACGTTGAATCAGGTCGGCGGAAAAAAATCAGTCCTATATAGTATATATAGAAATTTATATAAGTTTATAAATATTAGATTTCTTAATATTCATATTTTGCAGTTTTAGAAAAAGGGAAATATTGTTATGCATTTATCAGATAGATATACTTTCCCAGTATAACAGAAAAAGTAGTAAAAAGGATAGAAATTTTGCTGAATCCTTTACACTGAAATTATTTTAAGGTATTTCATGGATATGCCCATGACGTGTTTGGAAAAAACTAGAAGGAATCGTTTTTTCAAAAAGGTTAAGTACCAAAGGTAGGTAGTTTAGTCTACAAAAATAGGTGAGTCACTGCTGGCTATTCTAATTTGTACTGTAACATTTTATATATATATATATATGTGTGTGTGTATATAT
>NW_026067900.1:11639876-11655285 GCF_014885135.2 Alexandromys fortis | reverse complement strand
AAAAAAAAAAAAAAAAAAAAAAGCAAAGAAAAGAAAAGAAATGCTTTCATAAAATTGTTTCACTACAGGTAAGATCTGTCCTGGGTTGTTGTCTGATTTAGAGAAATTTCCTTGAGCTGGAATGTATATACTGTGCTGTGGGTGGAATATTTTGTAGATTTCCGTTAAGTCCATTTGATGCACATCAGTTATTTCTGATTTTTCTGTTTTTTGTCAAGAAGTCTTGTCTGCAGATTACTGAATCCCCTATGATTGCTGCAGTGTAGTTATTATGCATCTTTACTGTTTTTGAATTTGTCCATCAGAGTTTGGGGGTCACCACAACATGAGGAACTGTATTAAAGGGTCGCAGCATTGGGAAGACTGAGAACAACTCTTCTAAGATCTTGTTGGAGATCTTGTCCATGGCATTGACCTGGAATTCTTCTCTTTCACCTGTGCCCACAAATAACAGTTAGTATATTCATGGTGTTCCATATTTATGGAATATTTCTTTTATGTATTTTTAATTTCATATTCATTGTGTGATCTCTTCCCTCTACTTTATCTTTGAGGCCTAATAAGGTTTCTTCTACTTGACCCATTCTGTTTGTGAGACTTTCCACTCAGTTTTCTAATTGGATCACTAAGATGTCCAGTTCTGCCTTCATTTCAGCTTGAGCTCTCTTGAATATTCCTAAGTCTCTATTGAATTAATTTTTTTTTAAATCCTGGTTTGTCTTCATTATTTCCATGAGTCTTATGATTGTGTTTTCTTGGGCATTGCCCAAGCATTTATTCTCTTTAAATTTATTGAGTTGTTTCTTCTCTAAACACCCAGAATTCTTTGGTGAAATCTGTAATTTCCATATTAAGAACGTCTGTGATCTGGGGTTGATTCTCATTGGAGAAGATTTTATAGGACTGGTGGGTTTGTATGGGGAAGATACTGCCTTCGTCTTTTATATTGTTTGTATTGTTTTCCATGAGAACTGGATGTGTATGCTTCTTTGGTTGGTTCTGTATCTGATGTGGACACAGCAGGCTGGCACAAAGCACAGGATGTGTGGGAAATGCTCAGACCAGACAGTGGATATGGTGTGGGAGGAATGGATCAAGGGTTAGTAGCGTTTTTGTGTGCAGGGATCTCTACAACCACCACAGCCAGCAGAGTAAGAACCCAGAGGAAAGAAGAAGGAAGTCTGACCCTGAGTAGTTTATTTGGGGCATACTTAAGCACAGCACAATTTGCTGGAAAAAAAAAAAAATCCTGGTGATAAACTCCTAGGCAAATAAAGCATAAGACAAGACTACACCAAAAGTCTCTGTAAAGTACAAGTGACATCTTCCCTAAACATTAGTTCTATAGATTGACAAGCTCATGATAAGATTCTGGTAGAGGATCCGGTGTGATCTTTGATACACGGATAGCTCAAAGGTCACCAGGATGATCCACATTGTTTCCCAGCCTCCTGGGTGGGAAACTGGTAATGCCTCCCTCTCTTTGAAGGGACAACCCTGTCCTGGTTCCCTAGAGCTTATCTGTGAGCACAAGGGCCACTGTGCCTACCTCCCACAGCTGGGGAGGTCTGACGTGTGTGCAGATGTGCATGCTGGCCTGAGCTGGAGGTTGATGGCAGTGGAAGTGGAGCTCACCAGAATACACCAGGGCAGTGGTGTGGAGCCCAGGCTAGACCTGAGGAAGGGGAGGTATGAAGAGAGGAGGATTAGAAGGACCCACCAGGCTAGACCTCAATAGAGGATGTTCAGGACAGGACTGGGCCTGGATATTTGATATCGCATGGAAAGGGTGAAGTCATGGGTTCCAGTGGGGGCAAGGACAGAATATTCTTCTGCATTTTTTGAGAGAGGGCATCACTATTCTGTAGCCCTGGCTGTCCTGGAACTCATCATATAAACCAGGCTGGCCTCAAACTCACAGAGGTCCATGTAGTTCTGCCTCATAAGGGCTGGGATTAAAGACCTGTACCACTCCACTTGACTAAAGACAGAGCTTTTTCAAGGAAATTTTCTGTTATTGTTATTTTGCTGGAATGTGTGTTTTCCCGTTCTTTTGCTTTTACCATTAAAATAACTTAAATTTTCATTTTGTGTGTTGAGGTGTTTTGCCTACAGGTATGTATGTGTATCACGGGTGTCCAGTGACCACAGAGGCCAGAGGAGGACATCAGGGTCTCTGGAGCTGGAGTGACAGATGGTAGTGAGATGTCCTGTAGATGCTGGGCCCTAACCTGGATCCTCTGCAAGAGCAGTTATGCCTGTCACCTCTCAGCCAGCTCTCCAGATTCTCCCTCACTAATTTAAATTTTTAATTTTGTTTTCTCTGTTATCTTTTCCTTCTTTAAAAAAATCCTTTCACTAGTTACCCAATTCCTGCTCCCCCGACATGAAGTCTTTCTTTTCCTAACCTTTTTTTTCTTTCTTTTTTATTTTTGGACCTTAAATTTTTCTTCTTTATTTTTTCCCATTTTTAAATTCATTTCTTTTATAGATTAATTTTACTTTTAAACATTTTGAGTAATTCTACAATGTTGTCAGTCACTTATTTCCTTTTGTTAGTATTCTTTTTATTTAGTTTTTCCTCACTTTTACAAGCTTTGCTTTTATTTGTAGTGATTTTTGTTTGCCTTCTTCTTCCTCAGTGATGTCTGCAATCCCAGCTCAACAGGATGAAGACATGAAATACACATACCATTTGTTGACAATTTTATATCACAAGAACCAGGATGAACAATTGTTCTTTATTATTTAACAACATCAGCGACAGGTGTCAGTGGTCTCTAACAATGCAGCTTTACTTAGGGTTGAAAAGCTTCCATGCCTCTTCCATTGTTTTCACATCAGGCAGAGGTTTTCTCTGACTGCCAGGCTGCAGGAACTTCTTCACATTGGGCAGGCTGCTGATTCTGTTCTTCAGGGCCTGTAATCCAGAAAACACAACCCTGAGACTCAGAACTGCTTAACTACACAGTCCAAAACAAATGAGCCCCCTGAACACGACCAACTGCATTTTTGCAACAGGTCCTGTGTAGACATGAGAGGAACGACAAATCCATGATCTAGAAAGCACAGCTCAGCATAGTTTCCTGAAGACCTCCTTTGACATCCAGTTCTCTTCTCCTCCGGCCCCTGGACACAGCCTGTGCAGAGTGTGGTGCAGAGCACAGAGCACTGTGTCTCTCGGGTGTGAAAGCAGAAATACCAAAGAAAGTGAAAACGCGAAAAACTGAGTTGGAAATAGGGACAGCAAATATCCAAGTATAACCAGGAAGAACTCACAGTCAGTTTTCACACTGGAGATAAGGATGGGGTGGGGGGGGGTGTAGATGGGGAAGACATCATGGTGGGGACCATGGAGAGGGAAGCACAGTGCTGAAGAGTCAGAGCAGAGGAAGGGGTCAGCATGACAGAGACCCGCTCAGACACTGAGTGTGCAAAGAAGAGACCACATGAGATGGAAGATGAAGGCCAGAAGCAGCCTGCAAGGAACAGAGGTTCAAGGAGAGAGCTGTGGGGTCCTGTGTCTTTATCAATGCAAAAAATATATTTTTGGGGTACCAGCCTCAAATTTCCATTCACAAAAAGTTTATTTTCATGCCTGAAATCAGCATGTGGAGGCTGAAGTGTAGGCCTTCAGGAGCCCACAGGCCACCATTATATTCTCAGAGGGATGTATGTGAGGCTGCCCCTCTGAGGTGATCTCACCTTCAGCAAGGGGAATGGGTCAAGAATGCTGGAGTCAAGCTCTTCAACATAGAGGAGAACTTCCAGCAGGTGAATGTCCACCCTGGTCAGCCTGTTGCCAACAAGGTAGTCTTGTCTGTGGCTCTTCAAGACCTGCCAAATTAAAGCACAGAGATTATAAGCATAAAGTGTTGGGCTGGGGCCACTACCCTTTCCCAAGTCTCTCAAAGGAGTCTCTGACTCCTCCTGGCAGGTATACAACTGCAGACACAGGCCTATGATGCAAGAGGCAGCATGAGAATCAGGCACGCGACCTCCTCTCTAAAGCTCAGGTGACCTTTCTCTATCATTGCACTTCCCATGGCCTTCACACCGCCACCTGTGTACATTTTCCACATGGGATAAGGGCTTAGCCCCTTGCACATCATGGCTCCTCCCCTTAGTTTGAAATGACAGAGCACCGGAAGTTCAGGACATTCCTCTCCCTGTCCTGTCTGTTCAGTCCCGTGGGCAGAGGCTTCACCTGCAGGGAACATCAGTCACCAGAGAACACCCTGTGTCTGTGCTCTCCTGTGTCTGCTCCCCTCAGTTCTCTGGAATCTGAAATACACCTGGCTGAGCTACAATACATCTTCCCTGTACAGCATCGGCTCTGACTCCCAACCTTCACTGCGTCATGACTGACAGGGCTGAATTGTACAGGGGGAACTGAGTCAGAGTCTCTAAGTATCTTTGTATGGATAGACGAGCATGCCAACAGCATATGGGGCTAATCTTCCTATCTGATTTTGGCTATTTATTTAACATTTATTTCAACATTTCTGGTTGTGAGAAGATCTAATAATAGAACTGTCTCAGTTGCAGTTGATGACATTTACTTAAATATCCCAGCAATATGAAAGTCACTGATAACCTAAAGCACAAGCACTGGCTACAGCATGAGCTACAAGGAGAGAAGAAATAAAATGCTTTGTGGTCACCTTATCACAGTGTAAACATGATAATATATAATGACCACATTTAGAAACAAAGAAGGCCAGGCATGGTGGGACACACATTTAATTCCAGCACTCAAGATACTGAGGCAGGTAGATCTCTGGGAGCTTCAGGTCAGTCCACAGAGAGAGTTTGGAGAGCCAGGACTATATAATACAGAAATACTGTTTTACAGAAAAAGAAGAAGAAGGAAAAAAGAAAACCTAAAACTACAAAAGGAAGCATCAAATGTTCTCAGTACAGAGCTCACTGTGTGACTGGAAATCATGATTCACACAGAGATGATTCAAGCTGTGATGGCTGGACATTGTGTCCTTGAGACAGGGACTTGACTCCAGAGGGCTGTGTGATGGCTCCTAAATCCCTCAGTGCTTCCACAGAGCAAAGGCAGCTGTGAGGGAACACTCAGTGAATTATAATGGGGTCAAAGTCGGGTCTCTGAGGAATCTGTAGGATCCCTAAAACTGCAGGATCAGAGCTTTGTTGTCAGCTTTTACTTGACAGAAGATCAAGTCAGTCTGACTTGTTCTTGATCTACCTCCAAAGAGAAGCCCCAACTAAGAGAGACATTGCATGTACACGGACACCCCTTCATGTGTGGATGTGCATGGCTCTCCTCCCAAGCCTGACATCTGTGACCCTAACTCCTGCAGGCCAGTGTTCCTTTACATCTCTTCATCAGCCTCCTCCTCTCCCCTGCATCACTGTCCTAGGTCAGGTTCTTCTCCTCTGTCTTTGAAGCTCTCTCCTCTTCTCCTGACAGCCAGTGGCTCTCTGGGCTCCCTGTGTGATGTGACAGAATATTTTCCCATCTGTGTTTTCTGCAGTTTGCCCTGGAATTGAAGCCCAGTGTGTCTGCAGGATCTAGGTCCATCTCTGGTGTGGCTCAGCCTTCCACAGATCAGGTCTGGTTATGGCCTTGAACCCTGTTGAATGTGGACCACTAGATTGGCGTGACCATGCGGTGCTCCTTCACAGGCCATTTTTATAGAGCGTCCTGTGGGCAGGGAGCTGCACAGGGAGGCTTATGGAAGGTCAGTGAGGCAGCACCCTGTCCTTCCCAACCTCTGTCTTTCTCTTGTCCTGGGAACGCAGTGTCCCCAGACTTACTTTTTCAAAGGCAGGCAAGTACCGGTTTTTGGTCTTGTCTTTTATCAAGGAGATCTTGGCTTCTCTTTGGTCTGGGGGAACTTTGACCAATTGCATGATCATTTCAGCCAGATCAACAATACCCTCTGTATACATGTCGATCCTGAAAGACAAAATATTGCACATGGTGTTCAGGAATTCACTATTTGATATTTTAATCTAAAACTCTGAGAAATTTACACTGAAACTAGTTGCAAAGTTACTCACCTTTAATCATTCATTATCTTTTCTATTTAATAGATATATTAACTTTCCCTATAGTACAGCTCTGATACACTTTTAGAATTTGCCAAACCCACACATGGTCCAACCCAAGGACAAAGGGTATCACTGGCCCATCTAGAGATGCAGTCATGATATACTTGGTGGCATCCCAGAAGAAAATCATCAAACTCTACAAAGGGCTCTCACTCTCTCCTATCTATCTATCTATCTATCTATCTATCTATCTATCTATCTATCTATCTATCTATCTAGCATCTATCTATCTTTGACATGATTTCTTCTCAACAATTATGCAGAGATTCTCAGAGCTAACAAGCTATCTCACAGATAAGCTGAAAACAGAGCCCTGGCTGAGCCCCAGCTGCGTCTCTGCGCATCTCTCATTCTGCTCAGGGGCATCTAGGTCAGTGTTAGATGTTCTCCACCCATTTGTCATAAAAGCTCAATCTCCAGCTGCATTCTGGCCATGGTAACATTTGTCAAGACGTGCCTATTTCTTCACTCATTTCAACCACAGCACCCACAGACACATGCATCCCTTGTTCTAAACTGTATTTCACAAGGTGCTTTGGGGAGAGTTTCACTGTCACACTTCCACACACTTCTGGTTTTGGCTATGCAAAGGTAGTATTCTGTGTTCCAATGCATCTCTTTCATTCTTAGACTGCTGACACCCTCTGATGTTAGCAGAGTCTGATTCTCACTCCCTTCAGATCCCAATCCTGCCACGGTGGCAGCTGCTGCAGGAGGACTGATTGCTTCCTTCTTATCCATGGGGAGATGGGAAACATTCATATGACCCGAGCTAGGAACATGTGCCCTGGAGTCGGCTTATTGAACATCATAGAATGTTCACGCTTTACTTTTGTTTTGCTTTCCTCACCCCTTCATGTATGTGCATGGCTAAAATCATACGCTGTGCTCCTCTTTCATTCTTTATTGAATATCATATTCAATAAAATGCTAGGAGTATTTCTATACAAGCACTGTTACAACCAAGTCTCTATTTCCCATGGACAAATGTTTCCCACAGTATAAATCAAGGCTAGCACCACGTTTAGCTCTTTGATTAACTGCAATACTCCTACACAGAGGTTTAGGAGTGAAGGATTTTGTCAAGCAGAGTGGGTCCAGCATGGGTGGTACAGTCCATAGAACTGCTTTAGTCTTGAATTAAATCCTTCAGGTAAACCAAGTCCTTGGGAACCTAAGCCTCATTGAGTTGAGCAGTCCATAGAACTGGCTGGGAATTCACATGCTTGCTCTGCACTGTTCCTACTCCTGGGACGTGGGAGGCAGCTCCTTCACCTTCCTTCCCTGGGACTTCTCCTCCAGCCTCAAGTCCTGGTTTCTTTGCCCTAAGCTGTTGGCTGAGGTCCAGCACTGAATCCTTGAGCACCAGGAGTCATGGCTCCCCCATGCTCAGACCGTTGGCCACCGTGTTTGCAACTCTGTCCCTGTGCTGTGCTGACAACATCATCCTCGGCTGTAGCCACACTCACCTGCATCCACCACATGTGCTCCTCCCTCTCCTCCATGGACTCTTCCATACTTGGCCTAAGTGGTATAACGAGCCTGCTTCTGGACATAAACCCTGCCACCCTCTTCTTCATTGACAGAAGGACCCAAATTTCCTTTGTTTCCCCTTGGAGTATTAACAGGAAATATACCGTACAGGGCTCTCTCCTTCGCGTCCTTCCCATAGAGGTCATATTTGGTGGCGATATAGTTGAGAATTGCTCTGGTTTGTACCAGCTTCATCCCGTCAATCTCCACCATGGGCACTTGCTGAAACATCAAACTCCCATCTGAGAAGAGGAATGGAAAAGGTCTCTAAGGTGTCCAAGTCTTACTTTTCAGGAGCACAAAACATGTCTTGAAGTGTCGGATCACACAAAGGAAAGATAAATGATTGCCTCTCAGTCTTTCACACTGAACCCCATTTACTTTTAGTTTCTGTTTCCACTCTGTCTCACCCATCTTCCTTTGGCTTTTGATCTTCTCACATCCATCTTTATTTCCTATCCAGATATACAATATATTTCTAGTGCATGTTTTCATGTCAGTTCATGTCTCTGGATGCATTTGGAAGATGAGGAGGGACAGCAGAGGCCACCATGAAAGCAGAACTAGTATGCTTGACAATCTCATTATCTTCGTGACATTAAGGTGATGTGTGACTTTTTTTTTTTATGTAGTGAGCCACCACGAGTTCCTCCAGCCTGTTCTTGTATGGTGATAGTGACTCATCAGTAGCTATCATGAAAATGCTCAAGACAATCATCCCAGCATTTTTCTACCCGTGATTTAATGAATGGCCATGTATCTGTGTGGTTATTGGACCTTGTGGGTGAAACCCTGCCTGAATAAGTCAGTGAGAGAAAGCTTGATGAAATTGTTCACTCTGATGTGGTTAAGAGAGAGAAAACATTTATTCCCAAGTCCTCAGACAAATTCTTGTAGAAATCTGCATCCCACTTTTATCATTGTCTCCATTTTTAGACCTTTCAAGGAGCCCCACCACCTCCACCACATCCCTCTGCCATTACTGACTGTTCCCACCCATCACCTGCTAACATCACCTTCTGGTAAACCTTCTAGTAGGCATCACAGACACTTCGTGTTACCTTTGATTAACTTTTCCATATCTGCTGGGGTTTCTATAAACTTCTCTTCAAACTGAAAGCAGAAAATGTAAACACATTCTCATTAGCTCGTTCTGTATCACTGTAGACCTTTGAAACTGAGAGCTCCCTGTGTGGTAGCATGTCTGTCGAAGTTGTGACTTGCAGAAGTAATGAAGGGTCTGATCGTGACCACATGGAAATTCAGATTAAACCCATCAAGCAAAGGCGTCCATCATTACAAGCTGCTCATTACTGGAGTGTTCCTCCACCCTGACCCACCATGTTCATGCTTCAGACCTAAGAAGAGAGTGATCTCACTAGAGGGCCAGCACTGGGAGATTGAGGTTTGAGGCTCTCAGGAAAGCCAACTCTAATGAATATAGAATAGAAGTTTCTATGTGTTCATCGTGGCCATTACACGGTCCCCATGATCACCTGGGATACTTTTTTTCTTTAAGATTTAGTATTGCTAATTGTAAGTGTAAGTATTTTTGGGGTGTGTGAGTGTGTGTGTGGGGGGTCTTGCACATGGCAACACATCCATCTCAGAGGTTAGAGTTCATAGAGGCCAGAGGTTAGAGATTCCATTAGAGATGGAGTGCCGGGCACTTGTTTACTCTCATGCATTGGAGCTGGAAGAAATAGAAGGTTGTCCACATGTGCAATAAAGACTTTAGAAGCCCAGCCATTACTCTAGCCCCACAGCAAGTTGCTGGCATTGCAGGGCTGTGGTAATGCTTTGAAAATATTTTTTCTGGGGGCTGGAGAGATGGCTCAGTGGTTAAGAGCATTGCCTGCTCTTCCAAAGGTCCTGAGTTCAATTCCCAGCAACCACATGGTGGCTCACAACCATCTATAAAGAGGTCTGGCGCCCTCTTCTGGCCTTCAGGCATACAGACAGAATATTGTATACATAATAAATAAATATTTAAAAAAAAAAAAAAGAAAATATTTTTTCTGCTTAGGAAAATTATAAATTTGTGTGAGGATACACATATCCATTGACAGTCTACTCTGGACTTTTTTATGGGTCCCTGGAATCTGAACCCATATGGCTTAACCTTAAGACACCAGCCATCTCTCCAGCCATCTAGAGTAATTTAAACCACTTTGTTCCTTTCACAGTTTAAAGAAAATTTTAAGTCATGAAAAAGGCTGAAAATCAGCTTCTAGCCTACGTGGTGAGACAGTGTGCTGACTATCCCACAACCCCACAGACTGGACTGACAGACAATGAAATGATGTCAACAACGTGCACAGCACTCAGAGAGGTGCAGGGAGTGGTGACAGTCATCACAGAGGTGGCTGAACCGTGATGGGCTTGGTGGGTGTGAGGGGGATGATGACAATGGCAGCCTGTGGGCACACTGAGCTGGAAGGTCCGAGCCGCAGTTTCTAGAGGCCTCTGCCCACTGCCTTCTCAGTCACTATGGACATGGAAGAGGAAGGCTTGTGCAGACACCCAACCCCCTCCTCGTGAGCTAAATCAACAGTCCAGTGGCTTAGAACATCCCCTGTGATGTAGGAGTGTCTTCTATCTATCTGTTGCTTTCATTGGTTAATTAATAAAGAAAACTGCTTGGCCTGATAGGTCAGAACATAGGTAAGCAGGGAAGACAGAACAGAATTATGGCAGGAAGAAAGCAGAGACAAGCAGACATCATGGAGCCAGCCGCCAGGTCAGACATGCTGAATCTTTCCTGGTAAGCCACCACCTCATGGTGCTACACAGATTATTAGAAATGGGTTAATCTATAATGGTGAGAATTAGCCAATAAGAGGCTAGAACTAACAGGCCAGGCAGTGTTTAAATGAATACAGTTTCTGTGTAATTATTTTGGGTAAAGCTAGCTGGGAGCTGGGTGGCAGGAAGCAGCCCAACACTCCTGTTTCTACACCCCTGAGCAACAGAGCTGGTGTACACAAACTGGCACCCAACTATTCATGTAGTTAACAAATCCTCCGGGGTGGCACTAGCGTGTCTCAGTTCATATGCACTCCTTCATTAAAAAAGGATCAGCTAAAGCCCTGTTCGGTTAGGAATGGAAGTGGATTTCACAACTGAGGGAAACACATTGCCATGACAGTGAGGGAGGACACCAAAGCCACCTTCACAGGACACCACTTTATCCTTTAACCTTCCCATTCTGCTCCTGTCTGAGGAGGGCAAGATCTCAGGCAGCTTCCAGTACTTCCTGTCAGGAAATACCAACAGCTGAGCTCCCCTGGAGTGAGCTAGGAAGTGTTTTTCCCAATGACGCCTCTAGAGGGCAGCACGAACATCTACCAGAATTTTCTGCTCTAAAGCTGGAAAGCAAAACATTTAACCTCAGAATGCTGCTTCCACACTCACTTGGGCCTCTCTCACACTTTACTGAAAGCTCACAGATGTGGGGCCACCTGAAGATGGCACCTTTGCTTAACATCCTACCTATGCCCTCCAGACCAGCCCTGCACCTGGCATCTGAAAGGCTCTACAAACCAATAACTAAGAATTGCTGTACTGTGTCAGCTAATGTCCACCGGGTTCATCTCTGTGCCCATCTTCTCTGTGGCTGACATTAAGGTCGACACACCCGAGGTGTCACACGTCCCTATCACAAACACTTTATCATGAATTTCCAAATGTAAGTACCCTTTTAAAAAAAAAAATGGTGTCACACCTAAATCAAAATATCATAGCATGACCTGCAATAAGCAATTAGTATTGCCTAATAATCAATATTCAAGTTTCTGTGTCTATATATCTTTTTTTGTAACTTGATACAACTCAAATAAGAAAGTAACCAAATAAGTATTCGAATTTTTTTTTCTATTGAAAACATCTTTGAATATGAGTGTGTTCTTTGGTACAGAGCAAAGTAAATTTTTTATTTGTTCAAATCAGTCCATTTCCTTCTTAATACACGATGACTATCATTTCTAGTGGGATTGGTGTTCACATTTTTACTGAGGGAGCAACAGGAAAGGGGGCCTCTTCCATCAGGTTCTTCAACCAACCCAGGCTTAGCCCTGCCTTGAGGTCCCGGTGGTGGCTCAGCAAATTGGGCATGTTCCCATTAACCCCCACAGGCACTGGATTTCTGTAGTGTGTGGCCTGGTTGATCAAGGTGGCATACTTAGTGTAGGAACTGACTGAGACATAATTATAGTCCCAACCATCATGGTCCTGGCAGAGTCGTGGACACCAAGACAACTACCATTTAAGGTAAAATTGTGTCCAGATTTTTTTGTGTGGAGCATCTCAGCTTAGAGAAGTATTTTAAACTTGTTATAGGTCCTGTTTCAGAACAAGGCACAACCTACCTCCACCCCTGCTGCAGCCAGAAGCCACCTGATGCACTCCATCCTGCCCCTGACATTCCAGTAGTGAAGCACGGGCTTCCCAGCCATGGCTGCAACTGTGGTTTCACTGTGAATGGAAAAGCATAGAGATCAATGCTGGGAGACTGCGCTCTGGGATATGGTCAGTAATACAGCACTAGGAAAGGGCAGTCTGCCTTCTTTTGCAGGGGCCCAGGAAGTTCTAATGACTAATCTCTCACCTGTCAATGAGCGCCAACCTGCAATTGCACCAAACAGGTCTCAGCTGGTCATGTGCCTTCACTTTGAGGACATAGACAGAGCATCCCAGATCCTATAATGATGATCCTATAGTGTGTATGTTGAACTTTGGAAGCAGAGCCATCATGGAGGGGATGAGACAAAGTCCCTCCCCAGCCTTTTGGTCCCTGGGTTGCTCAGTTCAAAAGCTTTTGATGGCTTCATGTCACCCTGGCTGTGCCAAACCCTTGTTCTCCCCACAGGAGAAGGGCCCATCTCCTGGTTGCAGGTCTATTTCCCACTGCTAGACTGGATCCTGTTCTATGGTCCAGAAGGCGGTAGTTGATGCACCAACTTCATATCACAGGGAGTCACTGCCTTTGGTGCACAGCACATAACGGGCAGTTGCTCATGTGAACTGCATGTAATCACCACAGAGTTCGCAGGTGAGGAGCTGTCCCTGTTTCCATGTCCAGACAGTCACATGAACTCTATTTTGCCCTGAAGAGTTCAATACTGGGACTTCACAGGGACTCTGAAATGCTGAGGCTTTCAGATCCCTCCCCATACTGCAGAACCTCTACCCTCCCGGTTTTAGAGCTGCACACTGTCTCAGAGTCCGCTGGTCTTCTCCAGATTAGTGATGAATGCTTTGAACCTTAGCATAGGGTTGGCCGCATAATGGCTGAGCGTGAGAGTTTGGGTTTAACCTCGTTTCTCTACAGACTCATTTCTTTCTGCCATGTCTTCCTACAGAATTTTAAACTGTTTTCTGGTCTTGCACTCATTTCCTCATACACACAGCTGTGATCACAGAAGAAATACGCAAACAACCTTCTCTCTGGTGTACGATGCAAGGTTCAGTCTACATTCCTCGGACATTTCATGGTTCAATAGTTCAAGATTCACACTTTTTTTCATTTGCTTTTTTGGGATTACCATCTAAAAACAAGTTGTGTTTTTTGTAATTAAATATTAAGATAGTAATAAAGTAAAAAATTCTAAGTATGAAACTTGCTACTCTGCTGTTTAAACAGAATCATCAAAGGAATCAGGATCCCTAGGACACAAACAAATGTGGTAGAAAACCAAACTGGGGAAGGGTTTTGGGAGGGAGGCATGGGAGAGTCTGGGTGAATTCAAATTCTCAAGTGACTCTGGAACACAGTTCAAGAGAAGAACGTTATTGGGGCTGGAGAGATGGCTCAGAGATTAAGAGCATTGCCTGCTCTACCAAAGGTCCTGAGTTCAATTCCCAGCAACCACAAAGTGGCTCACAACCATCTGTAATGGGGTCTGGTGCCCTCTTCTGGCCTGCAGGCATAGACACAGACAGAATATTGCATACATAATAAATAAATATTTTAAAAAAAAGAACGTTATTGATCTCAGGTTTGCCTGAGAGCACAAGCCTGGTCTACTCCTCACTGTTCTAAATCCCACACGTTTAGATTTTCTTGTAAATACCTTAAACTCTACCCTTCAGCTCAGTGACTCTGGAGGAGGAGGAAGGAACAGAAAAAGGGAAGAATGAAGACCAGGACAGAGGAAAGAGGGAGTAAAGAGGAAGAAGGAATGGAGGGGGGAGGACAGAAAGAGAGTAGCAGGGGAAGATAAATAGCTTGCTACTCAACATTAAGTACAAATAATTCATATGAACCAGAATGAAACGCAGGTAAAGTCAATGGTACTGAGCAGTGAATATGCTAAAAGTTCATATATAAGTGTAAATTGCGTAATAAAACCAGCTCCTTTGTACAATTAATGCATTCTAAATAAAACATTGTAAAGCTATTTTCACTGATGCAGACATGAAACTAGTTACAGAGGTTTAAGAGAGAGAACTGACCTAGTGAGAGTCCAGACTTCTGCTCTGCTCAGCTCCTCAACTCCTGCCCCACGTGAGTGTGGAAGCTACTTTAATAAGGTAACCTTTCTTACCAATGGGGTGGGGCCCCACAGTCACTCCTATGGATTCACACAGAGTTCAAGATTCCAGAGTTTCACCATAGAGTAGGAAGCTGACTAATCAGGGAGGAGCTCACAAGCCACCACCCTCTCCCCTAAAGCCTGCCTTACTATATCCGTACAGTTCGTGCGCCACTGTAACATAGGTGACCCTCACAAGGGCCTAGAGATTGAAAGGACACACAAGAGACCTAGATCATTTGAAAGATCAGCTGAATGCTGTTTATTAAAAACTTAGGAAAAACCTTACATACCCAGCTGCTGCACAATGGAATATCCTCCAGGCAGATGGGAAATTACCTTGCCCACGGATGAGTCAACAAAGCCCTTTAGCTAATAACCATGCTGGGCAGAGGGAGCACTGGAACAAACAGGATGTTTTAGCTGCCTGGCCAGAAACTGTCCTCAAGATAAACCCCAGGAGCCAGGGTAGACCCATGGGCACTACACTCTCCTGGAGATCTGATCCTTCAATGTTTTCATTGGTTTAATGCTCCTGTGTCTCTAAGTGACCTCTCATGTGTGCTCCTGTGAACAACCCTAATGAAGCACATTGCTCAGGACAGAAGAAACACGGGAGGGAGGACTGAGCTAGAAGCATGAATGGTGTCACAGAGTCAACCACGGAACCCTCAGCTACGATAAGATGTGACTCACGTCTACTGAATTTGGGGAAAGTTTGTGAAGTAGCCTTAAATTACACAATTAACACATTGTCTTGAACTCAAGGCTAAGATGAAGTTAAGGTTACAATGTCCCCTGCTTATTTCTGATGAGAAAGCTAATATCCTGTAATAGAATATTTGTCTTAACCTTTGTCCTGTTTTAATCAGGAACTGAAGGGCAGAAAGAATTTCACAATTCACACTCAACTTCACCTGGATAGCCATCAACACACTGTCCCAGCATGCTCTGGGTCTCTGCGCATCTGTGCATCCCTGCAGTTCCTGCTGTGGGGAAGCTGTCATGTCACCATTAGCAATGGCATTACAAGACAGTGAGAATTACGGTTACTTCGTGCCAAGTTCAGACTCAGAACTCTTATCCACAAACAAGGGCATCTGTCACTGACTTCACTCACAGACCCACAAGTTCACTTGTGATTTTAGTTATAATCAATGGTCCATAGGTCTTGGGTTATAAATCATTGCATGCTGACCTGGGTGGCTTCAGAGATGCATGTCACTGCCTGAGTCTGCACACCCTCCAGTGTCCAG
>NW_026067900.1:11623425-11639667 GCF_014885135.2 Alexandromys fortis | reverse complement strand
TATATATAGTCCTGGGATGCTTATCTTTCAATTGTGCCCATAAATAATAACCAATATATTCATGGTGTCCCTCATTTCATGAAGGTTTCTTTTATGTATTTTTAATTTCATATTCTTTGTGTGACCTCTTTCCTCTACTTTATCTTTGAGGCTTGCTAAAGTTTCTTCTACTTGACCCATTCTATTTGTAAGATGTTCCCCTGAGTTTTCTAATTGCATCATTAAGATTTAAAATTCTGCCTTCATTTCAGCTTGAGCTCTCTTGAATATTCCTATCTCTCTATTGAATGCATTTTTTAAATCCTGGGTTGTCTTCATTATTTCCATCAGTTTTATGATTGTGTTTTCGTGAGCATCACTGAAGCATTTATTCTCTTTAAAATTATTGTGTTTTTTCTTCTCTAAACACCACCAATTCTGTGGTGAAATCCATAATTTCTGTGTTAAGAATGTCTGTGATCTGGGGTTGATTCTCATTTGAGAACATTTTATAGGACTGGTGGGTTTGCATGGGGAAGATGCTGCCTTCATCTTTCATATTGCTTGTATTGTTTTCCATGGGAACTGGGTGTATAGACTTCTTTTGTTGATTCTGTGTCTGATGTGGACACGGCAGGCTGGCACAAAGGACAGAATGTGTGGGAATGGCTAGAACGGACAGTGGATATGGTGTGGGAGGAATGGATCAGGGGATAGGAGGGGTTTAAGTGTGGGGGTCTCTACAACCACCACAGCCAGCAGAGTAAGAACCCACAGGAGGGAAGAAGGGAGTCTGACCCTGAGTAGTTTATTTGGGGCATACTTAAGCAAAGCACAATTTGGTGAAAAAATTCCTGGTGATAAGTTAATCCCCTGGGCAAATAAAGCACAAGACAAGACTACACCAAGACTCTTTGTAAAGAACAAGTGACATCATGGGTTCTATAGATTGACAAGCTCATGATATGGGTCTGGTAGAGGATCCGGTGTGATCTTCGATACACAGATAGCTCAAAGACCACCAGGCTGTTAACCCCATTGTTTCCCGGCCTCCTGGGTGGGTAACTGGTAATGCCTCCGTCTCTTTGAAGGGACAAGCCTGTGTGTTTAGCATTCCCGGTTTTCTAGAGCTTATCTGTGAGCATAAGGGCTCTGTGCCTCCCACAGCTGGAAAGGGTCTGACGTGTGTGCAGATGTGCGTGCTGGCCTAAGCTGGAGGTTGATGGCAGTGGAAGTGGAGCTCACCAGAATACACCAGGGCAATGGTGTGGAGCCCAGGCTAGACCCGAGGAAGGGGAGGTATGCATAGAGTAGGAACAGAAGGACCCACCAGGCTAGACCTCATTAAGGATGGTCAAGACAGGGCTGGGCCTGGATATTTGATATTGAATGGAAAGGGTGAAGTCATGGGTTCCAGTGGGGGCAAGGACAGAATATTCTTCTGCATTTTTTGAGAGAGGGCATCACTATTCTGTAGCCCTGGCTGTCCTGGAACTCATCATATAAACCAGGCTGGCCTCAAACTCACAGAGGTCCATGTAGTTCTGCCTCATAAGGGCTGGGATTAAAGACCTGTACCACTCCACTTGACTAAAGACAGAGCTTTTTCAAGGAAATTTTCTGTTATTGTTATTTTGCTGGAATGTGTGTTTTCCCGTTCTTTTGCTTTTACCATTAAAATAACTTAAATTTTCATTTTGTGTGTTGAGGTGTTTTGCCTACAGGTATGTATGTGTATCACGGGTGTCCAGTGACCACAGAGTCCAGAGGAGGATATCAGGTTCTCTGGAGCTGGAGTGACAGATGGTAGTGAGATGTCCTGTAGATGCTGGGCCCTAACCTGGATCCTCTGCAAGAGCAGCTGTGCCTGTCACCTCTCAGCCAGCTCTCCAGATTCTCCCTACTAATTTAAAATTTTAATTTTGTTTTCTCTGCTATTTTTTCCTTCAAAAAAAAAAAACTTTTACTAGTTACCCAATTTCTGCTCCACCAACTTGAAGTCTTTCCTTTCCTACATCTTTCTTTCTTTCTTTTTTTCTTTCTCTCTTCTTTCTTTCTTTCTTCTTTATTTTTGGACCTTAAATTTTTCTTCTTTATTTTTCCCATTTTTTTCTTTTAATTTCTTCATTTTCCACATTAACTTTACTTTTAACATTTTGGGTAATTCTACAATGTTTTTAGTCAATTCTTTCATTATATTAGTGTTCTTCTTCTTTAGTTTTTCCTCACTTTTACAAGCTTTGCTTTTATTTGTAGTGATTTTTGTTTGCCTTCTTCTTCCTCAGTGATATCTGCAATCCCAGCTCAACAGGTTGAAGACATGAGATACACATACCATTGGTTGACAATTATTATATCACAAGAACCAAGACGAACAATTGCTCTTTATTATTTAATAACATAAGTGACTGGTGTCTGTGGAATCTAACAATGCAGCTTTACTTAATGTTGAAAAGCTTCCTTGCCTCTTGAATTTTTTTAGCATCAGGCGGAGGCTTTCTCTGGCTGCCAGGCTGCAGGAACTTCTTCACATTGGGCAGGCTGCTGATTCTGCTCTTCAGGGCCTGTAATCCAGAAAACACAACCTTGAGAGTCAGAACTACTAAAGTACACAGTCCAAAACAAATGAGCCCCGAGAACACAATCAACTGCATCCTTGCAACAGGTCTAGTGTAGACATGAGAAAAACGACAAATAAATGAGCTAGAAACCATAGCTCAGCATAATTTCTTTAAGACCTCCTTTGACCTCGAATTGCCTTCTCTTCAGGTCCCTGGACACACACTGAGATGTAGTTTGGTGATACAGAGCACAGAGCACCGTGCCTCTCAGGTGTAAAACAGAGACTAGCAAAGAAAAGTAAAGACATGAATAACTGACTTGGAACTGGGGGCAGAAAATATCAAAGTCTGATCAGGAGCAACTCACAGTCAGTTTTCACACTGGAGATAATGATTGGGTCACAGCGGGGGAGGGTGGGTCGGACACATCATGGTGGGGACCATGGAGAAGAAGGCACAGTGCTGAGGAGTCAGAGCTGAGGAAAGGGTCAGCATGACAGAGACCTGCTCAAACACTGAGTGTGCAGAGACAGACCACATGAGATGGAAGATGAAGGCCAGAAGCAGCCTGCAAGGAACAGGGGTCCAAGGAGAGAGCTGTGGGGTCCTGTGTCTTTATCAATGGAAAAATATATTCTTGGGATACCAGCCTCAAATCTCCATTTTGAAAAGTTTATCATATTGCCTGAAACACTAATAGTGAGTGTTTAACAGCTCAGTATGGAAGCTGAAATGTGGCCCTTCAGGAGCGCACAAGCCACCATTATATTTTCAGAGTCATGCGTGTGTGGCTGCCTCTCTGAGGTGGTCTCACCTTCAGCAGGGGAAAAGAGTCCAGAAGGCTGGAGTCAAGCTCTTCAACATAGAGGAGAACTTCCAGCAGGTGAATGTCCACCCTGGTCAGCCTGTTGCCAACAAGGTAGTCTTGTCCATGGCTCTTCAAGACCTGCCATATTAAAGGAGACAGATTATGAGCATACAGGGTTGAGGTGTGGCCACTACTTCTTCCCAAGTCTCTCAAAGGAGTCTCTGACTCTTCCTGGCAGGTATACAACTGCAGACACAGGCCTATGATGCAAGAGGCAGCATGAGAATCAGGCACGCGACCTCCTCTCTAAAGCTCAGTGACCTTTCTCTGTCATTGCACTTCCCATGGCCTTCACACCGCCACCTATGTACATTTCCCACATGGGATAAGGGCTTAGCCCCTTGCACATCATGGCTCCTTCCCTTAGTTTGAAATGACAGAGCACCGGAAGTTCAGGACATTCCTCTCCCTGTCCTGTCTGTTCAGTCCCGTGGGCAGAGGCCTCATCTGCAGGGAACATCAGTCACCAGAGAACACCCTGTGTCTGTGCTCTCCTGTGTCTGCTCCCCTCAGTTCTCTGGAATCTGAAATACACCTGGCTGAACTACAATACATCTTTCCTGTACAGCATCGGCTCTGACTCCCAACCTTCACTGCGTCATGACTGACAGGGCTGAATTGTACAGGGGGAACTGAGTCAGAGTCTCTAAGTATCTTTGTAGAGACGAGCATGCCAACAGCATATGGGGCTAATCTTCCTATCTGATTTTGGCTATTTATTTAATGTTGCGGGAGGTCCTTCTGCCCCTCCAACCAATAGCTGCTGTGATACCAGCCCATTGGGGCGTGGCCTCTCTCCCTTTAAAAAAGCGGCTATTTCCTCTGCTCGCTCTCTTCACTTCCTGCTCCGCCGGAGACTAGACTCCCTTCCTGGTTGTGCAGATGGCTGTTGTCTGGGACGGTGATCTGTAAGTTTTCCCCTTTAAATAAATAACACCCTATTAATCATAACTCCAAACTGGTGTGGCCTTGTTCATGACTTACGCCTTCAATTTAACATTTATTTCAACATTTCTGGTTGTGAGAAGATTTAATATGTCTTAGTTGCAGTTTATGATATTTACTTAAATATCCCAGCAATATGAAAGTCACAGATAACCTAAAGGACAAGCACTGGCTACAGCATGAGCTACAAGTAAAGAAGAATTAAAATGCTTTGTGGTCACCTTATCACAGTGTACACATCTACAGAGAAAAAATATAATGACCACATTCAGAAACAAAGAAAGCCAGGCATGGTGGCACACACATTTAATTCAAGCACTCAAGATGCTGAGGCAGGTGGATCTCTGGGAGCTTGAGGCCAGTCCACAGAGAGAGTTCCAGAAGAGCTGGAACTATAAAATACAACAATTCTCTTGTAAAGAAGAAGAAAAAAAAGGAAGGAAAGAAGAAAACCTAAAACTACAAAAGGAAGCATCAAAACTTCTCAGTACAGAGCTCACTGTGTGCCTGGAGTTCATGATTCACGCACCAGAGATGATTCAACCTGTGAGGCCTGGACATTGCGTCCTATGAGACAGGGCCTTGACTCCAGAGGGCTGTGTTGGACCCGGATGGCTCCTAAATCCCTCCCTGCTTCCACAGAGCAGAGGCAGCTGTGAGGGAACTTTCAGTCAATTATAAATGGGGTCATAGTCAGGTCTCTGACTAATGTTTAGAATGTCCTTATCCTGTAGGATCATAGCTTTTTGTTTGGTTTGGTTTGGTTTGGTTTTTGAGACAGGGTTTCTCTGTAGCTTTGGAGCCTGTCCTGGAACTATTTATTGTATTCCAGGCTGGCCTCACAGCAGTCCGCCTGTCTCTGCCTCCCAAGTGCTGGGATTAAAGGGGTGTGCCACCACCACCAGGTGTTCACAGGCCATTTTTATACAGCATCCTATGAGCAGGGAGCTGCAAGGGAGGCTCATTGAAGGTCACTGAGGCAGCACCCTGTCCTTCCCAACCTCTGTCTTTCTCTTGTCCTGGTAACTCAGTGTCCCCAGACTTTAAACAACCTACTTACTTTTTCAAAGGCAGGCAAGTACCGGTTTTTAGTCTTCTCTTTTACCAAGGAGATCTTGGCTTCTATTTGGTCCGGGGGACATACGACCAATTGGATGATCATTTCAGTCAGATCTACAATCCCCTCTGTATACATGTCAATCCTGAAAGACAAAATTATCCATATGGTCAATAGTTTAAAGAAATTCACTATTTTATATTTTAATCTAAAAATACAAGAAATTTACACTGAAAAGTAGTTGCAAAGTTACTCACCTTTAATCAGTCATTATCTTTTCTATTTAATAGATATATTAACTTTCCCTATAGTACAGCTCTGATACACTTTTAGAATTTGCCAAACCCACACATGGTCCAACCCAAGGACAAAGGGTATCACTGGCCCATCTAGAGATGCAGTCATGATATACTTGGTGGCATCCCAGAAGAAAATCATCAAACTCTACAAAGGGCTCTCACTCTCTCCTATCTATCTATCTATCTATCTATCTATCTATCTATCTATCTATCTATCTATCTATCTAGCATCTATCTATCTTTGACATGATTTCTTCTCAACAATTATGCAGAGATTCTCAGAGCTAACAAGCTATCTCACAGATAAGCTGAAAACAGAGCCCTGGCTGAGCCCCAGCTGCGTCTCTGCGCATCTCTCATTCTGCTCAGGGGCATCTAGGTCAGTGTTAGATGTTCTCCACCCATTTGTCATAAAAGCTCAATCTCCAGCTGCATTCTGGCCATGGTAACATTTGTCAAGACGTGCCTATTTCTTCACTCATTTCAACCACAGCACCCACAGACACTTGCATCCCTTGTTCTAAACTGTATTTCACAAGGTGCTTTTGGGAGAGTTTCACTGTCACACTTCCACACACTTCTGGTTTTGGCTGTGCAAAGGTAGTATTCTGTGTTCCAATGCATCTGTCACATTCTAAAACTGCTGACACCCTCCGATGTTTTCAGCGTCTGATCCCCACTCCCTCTGACCCCAATCCTGCCACTGTGGCAGCTGCTGCAGGAGGACTGATTGCTTCCTTCTTATCCATGGGGAAATCAGAAACATTCATATGACCGGAGCCAGGAACATGTGCCCTGCAGTCTGCTCACTGAACATCATACAATGTTCACACCGTATTTTGTTTTGCTTCCCTCACCCCTTCATGTATGTTCATGGCTAAAATCATATACTATGCTCCTCTTTCATCTTTTATTGAATATCATGGCGGATCTACCATGAGAAAATTAAAAATAATGCTGCTACAAGCATTTCTATCCAAGAACTGTTATACCTGAGTCTCTGTTTCCCATGGACAAATGTTTCCTGCACTAGGATTCCTGGCTAGCATCATATTTAACTTTTGATCAACTGCAATACTTCTACGCAGTCGTTCATGACTGAAGGATTTTATCAAGCAGAGTGGGTCCCAGCAAGGGTGGTGCAGTCCATAGAAAAGCATTAGTGCTGAGTTAAATGATTCAGGAAAACCGGGTCCTTGCGAATCTAAGCCTCGTTGAGTTGGCTAGTCCATAGAACTGGCTGGGAATTCAAGTTTTTGCTCTCCATTATCCTATATATGGGACGTGGGAGGCAGTTCCTTCACCTTCCTTCCCTAGGACTCCTCCTCCATTCTCAAGCCCTGTGTCCTTCGCCTTAAACTGTTGGCTGAGGTCCAGCACTGAAGCCTTGGGCACCTGGAGTCATGGCTCCCCCATGCTCAGACACTTGGCCACTGTGTTTGCGATTCTGTCCCTGTGCTGTGCTGACAACATCATCCTCAGCTGTAGCCACACTCACCTGCATCCGCCCCATTTGTTCTTCCCTCTCCTCCATGGACTCTTCCATACTTGGCCTAAGTGAAACAACCAGCCTGCTCTAGACATAAACCCTGCCACCCTCTTGCTCATTCATGGAGGGACCCAAATTCTTCCTTTGTTTCCCCTTGGAGTAATAACAGGAAATACACCGTACAGGGCTCTCTCCTTCGCGTCCTTCCCATAGAGGTCGTATTTGGTGGCAATGTAGTTGAGAATGGCTCTGGTCTGTACCAGCTTCATTCCATCAATCTCCACCATGGGCACTTGCTGAAACATCAAACTCCCATCTGTGAAAGAAGAAAGGAAAAGGTCTTTGAGGTGTACAAGCCTCACTTCTCAGGAACACAAAACATGTATTGAAGTTTCTGAACACAAAGAGGGAAATAAATGACTGGTTCTCATTTCAAGCTGAACCCCATTTACTTTTAGCTTCTCTATCCTCTCTGTCTCAACCATTTTTCTTTGGGTTTGAGCTTCTGGAATCCATCTTTATTTCCTATCCAGACACAGATTATATTTCTAGTGCACGTTTTCATGTCAGTTCATGTCCCTGGATACATGTGGAAGATGAGGAGGGACAGCAGAGGGCCACCATGTATACAGAACTAAGTAGGGTATTGGAAAACATAATCATGTTCATGACATTAAGGTGATGCGTGACATTTTCTTATGCAGTGAGCCACCATGAGTTCTCCAGCCTGTTCTTATGGGTGATAGTGACTCGTCAGTAGCTATGATGAAAATGCTCAAGAAAATCATCCCAGCTGTTTTTCCTACTGTGATTTAATGAATGGCCATATACCTGTGTGGTTATTGGACCTTGTGGGTCTGATATAAGTCAGTGAGACGGAGCTTGAATGAAATTGCTCACTCTGATGCAGAAAGAGTGAGAGAACATTTATTTCCAAAGTCCTCAGACAAATTCTTGTAAAAATCTGCATCCCACTTTTATCACTGTCTCCATTTTCAGACCCTTCAAGGAGCCCCACCACCTCCATCACATCCCTCTACCATTCCTGACTGTTCCCACCCATCACCCGCCAACATCACCTTCTGGTAAACCTGCTAGTAGACACCACTTAGCGACACTTGATGTTACCTTTGATTAACTTTTCCATGTCTGCCGGGGCTTCTATAAACTTCTCTTCAAACTGAAAGCAGAAAAAGTGAATGCATTCTCATTAGCTCGTTCTGTATCACTGTAGACGTCTGAACTTGAGAGCGTCTTTTGTGGTAGTGTATCTGCTGAAGTTGAGACTCCCAGGAAATATGAAGTATCTGATCGTGACCACATGGAAATTCAGATTAAACCCATCAAGAAAAGGGTGTTGATTATAATAAAGCTCCTTATTCTTGTAGTGTTCCTCCTCCCTGACCCACCATGTTCATTCTTCAGACCTAAGAAGAGAGTGATCTCACTAGAGGACCAACATGGGGAGATTGAGGTTTTGGGCTCTCAGGAAAGCCAACTCTAATGAATATAGAAGAGAAGTTTCTATGTCTTCAAAATGGCCATTGCATAGACCCAAGATCACCTGAAGTTTGTTTTCTTCAAGATTTAGTATTGCTAATTTTAAGTGTGTTTTTGTGTGTGTGGTCTTGTTCATGGGAATACATCTATCTCGGAGGTCAGAGTTCATAGAGGCCAGAGGTTAGAGATTCCATTAGAGATGGAGTGATGGGCAGTTATTAACTCTCATGTATGGGAGCTGTGAGAATTAGAAGGTTGTCTGCATGTGCAATAAGGACTTTAGAAGCAAACCATTATTCTATCCCCACAGCAAGTTGCTTACATTGCAGGGCTGTGGTTCTGTTTCTAAAATATTTGTTTTGCTTATGAAAATTATATGTTTTTGGGTGAGGGTAACACATACCCAATGACTGTCTACTCTGGACTTTTATATGGGTTCCTGGGATCTGAACCCATGTGGCTTAATCTTTAGCCACCAGCCATCTCTCCAGCCATCTAGAGTAATTTAAACCACTTTGTTCCTTTCACAGTTTAAAGAAAATTTTCAGTCATGGAAGGTTGAAAATCAGCTTCTACCATGCGTGGTGAGACAGTTTGTGGACGATCCCATAACCCCACAGATTGGACTGACAGACAATGAAATGATGTCAACAATGTGCACAGCACTCAGAGAGGTGCAGGGAGTGGTAACAGTCATCACAGAGGTGGCTGAACTGTGATGGGCTTGGTGGGTGTGAGGGGGATGATGACAATGGCAGCCTGTGGGCACACTGAGCTGGAAGGTCTGAGCCAGGGTCTCTAGCAGCCTCTACCCACTGCCTTCTCAGTCACTATGGACACGGAAGAGGAAGGCTTATGCAGACGCCCAACCCCCCTCCTCGTGAGCTGAATCAACAGTCCTGTATTAGAACATCCCCTGAGCCACAGAGCTGGTGTACAGACACTGGCAACCAACTATTCATTTATTTAAAGAATCCTCATGGGCTGGCACTAGCATGTCTCTGTTCTTATGCCCTCCTTCATTCAGAAAGGATCAGCTGAAGCCCTGTTCCTTTAGGAATGGAGGTGGATTCCACAGCTGAGGGAAACACGTTGCCATGACTCTGAGGGAAAATACCAAAGCCGCCTTCACAGGACACCACTTTGTCTTTTAACCTACCCATTCGGCTCCTGTCTGAGGAGGACAAGATCTCAGGCAGCTTCCAGTACTTCCTGTCAGGAAATACCAACAGCTGAGCTCCCCTGGAGTGAGCTGGGAAGTGTTTTTCTCAGGGACACCTCTGAAGGGCAGACTAACATCTACCAGAATTTTCTGCTCTAAAGCTGGAAAAGCATTTAACCTCAGAAGTTTGCTTTCACACTCACTTGGACCACTCTCTCACACTTTAAAAGCTCACAGATGTGGGGCCACCTGAAGATGGCACCTCTGTTTTACATCCTACCTATGCCCTCCCGACCAGCCCTGCACCCAGCATTTGAAAGTCTCTACAAACCATTTACTGAGTGTGCTGGACTGTGGCAGGCGGTGTGTTTCTGTCTTCTGTGTCAGGCCTCCCATGTGTCCTGTCTATCTTTAACTTAACTCTATTGAACGTCTTTGTATAATTTAATTTCATAGTTTTTATTTTATAGGACTGCAGACCAGAAGCATGGGCACCCTCTGAGGCTAGAGTAATGGGCAGTTGTGTTCAGCCTATGTGGGTCCTCTGCAAGGACACCATGGGGTTTTGACCACGGAGCCATCACTTCAGTCTCCTGTCCCCTTGAAACCATTTTTATCATGGAAATTTCTGGTTCTACTCTGTAAAACTACACACAAGATGCAAAGATCCTCCACCTGTCAATCACCAGCTCCAATAGCCCCCAGGTAATGTCCACCAGGTTCATCTCTGTGCCCATCTTTTCTGTGACTCTGATTTTAATGTTAGACTTGAGGTGTCAAACGTCCCCATCACAAACACTTTACCATGAATATCCAAGTGTAAGTACTCTTTTTGAAAGAACAGTGTCAGACATAAAATCAAAATATCATACCATAACCTGCAATAAGCAATTAGTATTGTCTAATGATCAGAATTCAAATTTCTGTATGTCCTTTTTTGTAACTTTATTCAACTCAAATAACTATTTGATTCTCTCCTCTCAAAAAACATCTTTAGGGGCTGGAGAGATGGCTCAGTGGTTAAGAGCCCTGGCTGCTCTTCCAGAGGTCCTGAGTTCAATTCCCAGCAACCATATTGTGGCTCACTACCATCTGTAATAAGATCTGGTACAATCTTCTGGCATGTGGGCATACATGGAGGCAGAATGTTGTATACATAACAGATAAATAAATATTTTTTTTACAAAAAAGAAAGCATCTTTTAATATGAGTGTGTTCTTTGGTACAGAGCAAAGTAAATTTTTTATTTGTTCAAATCAGTCCATTTCCTTCTTAATACAAGATAACTATCATTTTTTGTGGGGTTGGTGTTCACATTTTTACTGAGGGAGCAACAGGAAAGGGGGCCTATTCCATCAGATCTACTTACGGGTTCTTCAACCATTCCAGGCTTAGCCCTGCCCTGAGGTCCTGGGCATGTTCCCATTATCCCCCACAGGCACTGGGTTTCTGTAGTGTGTGGCCTGGTTGATCAAGGTGGCATACGTAGTGTAAGGGTTGACTGAGGCATAATTATAGTCTTGGCAGAGTCATGGGCATCAAGACAACTACCATAACGTAAAACTGTATCCAAATTTCCTTGTGTGGAGCCTCTCAGCTTAGCTTAGAGAAGTATTTAGACTTGTATTAGGTCCCATTCCAGAAGAGCAATGCAAAACATACCTCCACCCCTGCTGCAGCCAGGAGCCACCTGATGCACTCCATCCTGCCCCTGGCATTCCAGTAGTGAAGCACGGGCTTCCCAGCCATGGCTGCAGCTATGGTTTCACTGTGAATGGAAAAGCAGAGATCAATCCCCGGGAGACTGCACTCTGGGATATGGTCAGTAATACAGCACTAGCGAAGGTCCATCTGCCTTCTTTTGCAGGGGCCCAGGAAGGTCTAATGACTAATTTCTCACCCGTCAATGAGCGCCAACCTGCAATTGCACCAAACAGGGCTCAGCTGGTCATGTGCCTTCACTTTGAGGACATAGACAGAGCATCCCGGACCTAGAGTGGTGAAGGACTGGGAGCCTGTTGAGCTTCAGAAAGCAGAGCCATCATGGAGGGGATGAGACAAAGTCCCTCCCCAGTCTTTTAGCTCTTGGGTTGCTCAGTTCAGAAGCTTTGATGGCTTCATGTCACCCTAGCTGTGCTAAATAAACCCTTGTTCTCCCCACAGGAGAAGGGCCCATCTCCTGGTTGCAGATCTGTTTCCCCCTGCTAGACTGGATCCTGTTCTATGGTCCAGAAGGCGGTAGTTGATGCATCAACTTCATATCACAGGGAGTCACTGCCTTTGGTGCACACCACATAACGGGCAGTTGATCATGTGAACTTCATGTAATCACCACAGAGTTTGCAGGTGAGGAGCTGCCTCTGTTTCCAGTCTACAGGAGAGATAGATGTCCAGATAGTCACGTGAGGAGGAAACCCTGCGAGTGCAGCTCAGTTCGTGCACAGGGAACCCACATACTGGGTCCTGCTGCTCAGTGGGCTGTAAGTCAACATCATTGATCATGGGGTCTTTCCTTTTGGTTTTTTGAGACAGGGTTTCTCTGGGTAGCCCTGGCAGTCCTGAGACTACTTCTTATATACCAGGCTGGCATCAAACTCACAGAGCTCAGGCTGCCTCTGCCTCCCAAGTGCTGGGATTAAAGGCATGCACCACCACCACCTGACCATGGGCAGTGTCTTTAATTTGTGATATGATAGGAAATTTCAGAGTCTGTATTTTAAAATGACTCTACATGTATATGAGTGTGTGTGCGCACGCACATTAGTGTGTGTATCTGTGTGCGCTTTAGTGTGTGTGTGTGTGCGTTGGTGTGTATGAGTGTGTGAATGTGTGTGTGCACTTTAGTGTGTGTGTGTGTGTACATTGGTGTGTGTGAGTGTGTATGTGTGTGTGTGTGGCTGTGTATAAGTGCCCATGGCTGAAGTGGCTAAGAAGGCTAGAAGAAGACATCAGGTCTCCAGGGCTGTGGGCTCCTCCCACCAGTTCAGCATCACCAGGCCTCAGCAACATTCTGACCCCGCAGACATCGACCTCCCTGCCCTCAGGTCACAGCTGCTTCTCTTGGGCACCTGGCAGTTTCCTACAGCACTGTATAATGCTCTGTTCTTTTTGTCTTTCTGTTTGCTTTTCTCTGTTTTCTCTGTGAACTCTCCTTTGCCCTGGAGAGTTCAATACTGGGGATTCACAGGGACTCTGAAATGCTGAGGCTTTCAGATCCCTCACCATACTGCAGAACCTCTAACCTCCCGGTTTTAGAGCTGCACACTGCCTCAGAGTACGCCGGTCTTCTCCAGATTAGTGATGAATGCTTTGAACCTTAGCATAGGGTTGGCCGCATAACGGCTGAGCATCAGAGTTTGGGTTTAACCTCGTTCCTCTACAGACTCATTTCTTTCTGCCATGTCTTCCTACAGAATATTAAACTGTTTTCTGGTCTCACATGCATTTCCTCATACACGCAGCTGTGATCACAGAAGAAATACACAAACAACCTTCTCTCTGGTGTACGATGCAAAGTTCAGTCTACATTCCTCGGACATTTCATGGTTCAATAGTTCAAGTTCACACTTTTTTTTTCATTCTCTTTCTTGGGATTACCATGTAAAAGCAGGTTGTGTTGTTTGTAATTAAATATTAAGATAGTAATAATGTAACAAATCCTAAGTATGAAACCTGCTGGTCTGCTATTTAAATCAGAATCATCAAAACAATCAGAATTCACAGGACACAAACAAATGTGATAGAAATCCAGACTGGGGAAGGAAGGGCTTTGGGAGGGAGGCCTGGGAGAGTCTGGGTGAATTCAAGTTCTCAAGTGAGAGGAATCTGCATGTTCTCAGTGAGACTGGAACACAATTAAAGAGAAGAACGTTATTGATCTCAGTTTTGCCTGAGAGCACAATCCAGGTCTACTCCTCACTGTCCTAAATCCCACGCCTTAAGATTCCCTTGTAAATATCTTAAACCCCACCCTTAAGTTCAATGCAGCTGGAGGAGGAAGGAAAGGACAGAAGAAGGGAAGAATGTTGACCAGGACAGAGGAAACAGGGAGAAATGAGGAAGAAGGAATGGAGGAGAGGAGGGAGGAGAGAAAGAGAGTAGCAGGGGAGGAGAAATAGCTTGCTACTCAACATTCATTAACAAAATAATTCATATGAACCAGAATCAAACACAGGTAAAGTCAGTGGTACTGAGCAATAAATATTATAAAGTATATGTTTTTATATATATATACATAAATATATGTACATATATGGAAATTACATAATAAAACCAGTTCCTTTGTACAATTAATGCATGCTAAAGAGAACAATGAAAAGCTGTTTTCCACTGATGCAGACATGGAACTAGTTACACAGGTTATAAGAGAGAGAACTGACCTAGTGAGAATCCAGACTTCCGCTCTGCTCAGCTCCTTAACTCCTGCCCCAGAAGAGTGTGGAAGCTACTTTAATAAGGCCAGCTTTCTCATCAAAGGGGTGGGGACCAATAGGGAGCAGCCACTCCTGTGGACTCACACAGGGTTCAAGATTGCAGAATTTCTTGATAGACTAGGAAGCTGACAAATCAGGGAGGGGCTCACAAGCCACCACCCTCTCCGGAAGATCTGGATCCTTGAGTGTTTTCATTGATTTAATGCTCCTGTGTCTCTAAGTGACCTCTGATGTGTGCTCCTGTGAACAACCCTAATGAAGCACGTTGCTCAGGACAGAAGAAACACGGGAGGGAGGACTGAGCTAGAAGCATGAATGGTGTCACAGAGTCAACCACGGAACCCTCATCTATGATAAGATGTGACTCACGTCTACTGAATTTGGGGAAAGTTTGTGAAGTAGCCTTAAATTACACAATTAACACATTGTCTCAAACTCAAGGCTAAGTTGAAGTTCAGGTTACAATGCCCCCTGCTTATTTCTGATGAGAATGCTAATATCCTGTAATAGAATATTTGTCTTAACCTTTGTCCTGTTTTAATCTAGAGCAGAAGGGCAGAAAGGAATTTCACAATTCACTCTTACCTTCACCTGGATAGCCATCAACACACTGTCCCAGCATGCTCTGGGACTCTGCATTTGTGCATCCCTGCAGTTCCTGCTGTGGGGAAGCTGTCATGTCACCATTAGCAATGGCATTACAAGACAGTGAGAATTACGGTTACTTCGTGCCAAGTTCAGACTCAGAACTCTTATCCACAAACAAGGGCATCTGTCACTGACTTCACTCACAGACCCACAAGTTCTCTTAGGATTTTAGTTATATATATTGGGTCATAGGTCTCTGGCTGTCAATCATTGCATGCTGACCTGGGTGGCTTCAGAGATGCATGTCACTGCCTGAGTCTGCACACCCTACAATGTCCAGGGCTGGCCCCTTTGTACCCTGGTGTGCACTGCTAATTTCTCCTCAGCTGTAGAATCCACTCCACTGCTCTACAAACAGCTGGCAAAGCAGCAGTGCTGCCCCCCAGGGTGATGCGCATGTGCACAGCACAGGGTCTCAAGTCTGTGTGTCAGTTACTTCCAGGGAAGAGCTGTGTCTGACATTGCTCATGAAGAGTCCAAGTCTCAGGAAGCAAGCTCCTGGCAGAGGAAGAAAACCTGTGGGGAAGGCGAGTGTCCCAGGAGGGCGCTGTGGAGACTTGCTGGGGAGAACTGGGAGATTGCAAGTGCACAGCAAGGGTTGAGTCAGGAGCTCTGCTCAGGGTTGCTCTTGCATTTAGCCCCAGTGCATGAACTGGCTTTTTGGATCCCATTTCCTATGGTAGAATTCCTTGCTCAGCTTGATCCAGGGGTAGAGGGGCTTGGTCCTGCTTCAACCTGATATGACAGACTTTGTAGACCCCCCATGGGAGGTCTTACCCTTTCTGAGGAGTGGATAGGGGTTGGGTGGTGGGTAGGTAAAGATGTAGTAGGAGAGGAGGGAGCGGGAAATATGGTTGATACATAAAAATGAAAAAAATTAAATAAAAATTTTAAAAGCAAACAAACAAAAACAGAAAACATAACAACAATAACAAATACTCTTTTTTTAAAAAAAATGCTGCAAGATCCCCACGGCAGTAGGCAGCAGAAATGCTGTAGGTCCCAAATGGTGGTGGCGGGCCTTTTGGCGGCAGACAGCGGGCCCTGGGAGCAGCCAGTCCCAGGCAAAGATGGCTGTTGGTCCCTGAGCAATGGCTGTTTCCAGGCAGGGAGACACATGGCGGGCGGGCAGAAGACAGAAACATGGATAGACGCGACAGGCAGGGTGAGGTTGAATGTTTTATTCAGGGGGTTATGGAGGAGGAAGGGTGAAGGGGGGGCAGGGGGACAGAGGGAGAGAGAGGGAGAGAGAGAGAGAGAGAGAGAGAGAGAGAGAGAGAGAGAGAGAGAGAGAGAGAGAG
>NW_026067900.1:11619733-11622226 GCF_014885135.2 Alexandromys fortis | reverse complement strand
GTCGTGTTATCCCGAGACTTGAGTGAAAGTCTCCCCGCACCGGGGTCTTTCACTTGGAGGCTCTGTAACTTTATGCCATAAAAATCTTCCAGGGTGAATTGCCTCCAGGGTGAATCCCAGATCTTGAGTAGTTTTTGAAGAAGCCTAAATGGTCTGGACCTCTTTATTAGCCCTCCTGACTTTAGCCACTCTTCCTTCCAGACAGACAGATCTCCATCAGAACCTCTGCCCACCCATCGCCCCCCCCACCCCACCCCCACCCCCCCGCAGAGGTGTGAAAACAGTGTAGAGTGTTGGGTCTCTCTCCTGCAACCTTTCCCCTTCTGGCTCCCTCTTATTCACCGAACATGCCACTGCCTGCTGGGAATCTTTCCCTGGGACAGGAAACAGCTCTATATGGGTGTATGTTTACAAGCTAAGCCTTTGCATTTAGACTGCTCACGTTTGAGTCTGTGCTGTCTACTGGTATCCGTTTCCCATCTGTTGAATGGGAAGATGGTAACACTTACATCATAAAGCAAGAGAGAACCAGAAGCAGAGTGCTAATCGTGACATCCCTGTCCCTGCCACCATGTTTCCTACACACTAGCCTTTAATAAGATCTCAGGCACTGGGTAGAAAGATATACTAACATGCATTTTCATGAGTAGCAATGAATTCTTAGGGTTGTAGAATTAGATACTAGGTGTGAGTGTAGATATTAGCTACTGTGTGCTTGTATATGCCTATGTACAGCTTGTCTTTTTCATCTGTTCTGTGCATTAATTCTATGCTATTACTGAAATTTAAGGAAAAATGTAATGTAATATTTTAATAAACTCTTTTAATTAAAATTCTTTTAACTAAGAACCAGTATATTCAATTAGTATAGTGATCATAAGAATATAAGGACATATATGCACACAAATACGGAAAGGAACATGAAACAGCATGCGTTAGAGTTGGGAAAGAATGGAAAATTAATTTCCTTTAAAAATATACTGGCACTTTAATATAATATCACTATTTTGTTATAACAAATTAATATTTGGCAAAGAGCCATGAAGCAAGTAGACATTAGTATATTAGCAAAGTCATGGAGGAGGGGTGAAAGAACAGAGCAAGAAGCAGAAAATTCGCTTTATTATTCTAGAGACCTGCATGGGACACAACTCCCTCAGGGCAGCCGTGATTAGTGTACATTGAATGTATAATTTGCATGGACAGGAGGAGTTGCATATGTCTACAGACTGCTAGAATCTCAGTCCTGGGCCCATAAGGGGGAAGTGAGCAGATCATGGAGTCAAGTTCTGGAAGAGACCAGGCAGGCAGGATTTTACCAAAGAAGCACTTGAGTGCTTGATAGATATTTATTAGTCAAAAGGCAATCCGAAGCAAACCCTGGGTTCAAGATAAGAGGAACATAAACTCAAAATCTCATGTCATTTGGACTTGGCGTCATTTGAGTTCAGTAAGCCCAGATAAAGGATGGTTGGTGCCATGAAGCAAGAGGTCAAAGTCCCAAGCTAAGTGTAGGGCCATAAAGGGCCAGGCTGGGCCAGGTTAGGAAAACACTGCCTCAAGGATCACACACCAGATGTCACCAGAAGGTGGTCTTGTTAAATGTCTTACAGCAAATTTAACAAGTTTGAGAATCTTCACACATTTGTGACTTTCATTCTTTATCAAAGGCTGAGTGTCACCGAATGTCACCAAAAGACAGGTGCAGCAGCTATGACTCTTCCAAGCCATCTGTGGAACTTCCCACAGTCTAAATTGTAAACCTGCCATCATCCCCAACTCCCCCCACAGACACGTTGAACACTGCCACGGACCGTCCCTCTTGGAGACCGCTATCCACGGGAGAACAGGGTGAAGGATAGGATAGCCAGGATACGACGCAAGGGAATGACAGACAGACACACTGTGTAGTGAAAATCTGTTGCAATTTTACTTCTGCAAAGCTTCAGTTTTTGTACAAAACAGATCAAAGAACTTGGCAGGTTCACTGCATCACCCCACTCAGGGTTCCAGACATAAATCAAGGCTAAGCATAATCAAAATAGAGCTCCTTCTACGTGCTCCTCTCTACGTGCTCAAGATGTTGGCAAGGACTTTTAGTTTTGTTTTGTCTCTTAGAATTCTGTCTCACACCATTATTTACATTCTACCGTGGGAGACTAATTCTCAGGGTCCTGTGTTTAGCTTTCCATCTATATAGTTTTTTATTCTTTGCTCCATATTCCCTAATAGTTTTCTCATTTTCTCAGGATAGTTCCTATACCAATATATTAAAGCTGGTCTCATGTTTTCACTAATTTCCTTTCTTTCCTTCTTACTATAAAGACACCAGGGCTTCTGAGATCTAACTAATCTTTCCATAAAGGGGAATTTTCTCTAACTCTCCTTTTCTCTCTAAATCTGATTCACTATGACGATTCCCTCATAACATATCAACTTTAGCCGCTTCTGTTTCATAATTAATAAAGTTTCCCAGGCTCATGTGGCGTGGGG
>NW_026067900.1:11588845-11618790 GCF_014885135.2 Alexandromys fortis | reverse complement strand
TCTCTCTCTCTCTCTCTCTCTCTCTCTCTCTCTCTCTCTCTCTCTCTCTCTCTCTCTCTCTCTGTCTCTCTCTCTCTCACACACACACACACACACTTGTTTGTTTATTTGTTGAGACAGGGTCTCATCATGTAGCCCTGGCTGTCTTAGAACTCACTATGTAAACCAGGCTGGCCTTGAACTCAGAAATCTTCCTGCCTCTGCCTCCTAAGTGCTAGAATTAAAGGCATGTGCCACTACACAAGGTGTATCATGACTCTTTTAAACCAACCAAAACTCAGAGGTGGCACTTAGGAAGGACCAGTTCTGCTTATAACATGGAGAGTTATGCCAGCAATTCTCCTGTCCACGTTGCCATTCTTCAGTCATCTCATCAGCTAACTTTTTCAGCACTGGAACATCATGGAGTCTGATTCAGAAGTAGCAGTAGGTCACTCAGATCTATTTCTCCTGTTTGTCCATCAGTCACCTGTCAGCCACCTACCTGGCAATGACACTACAAGGCGTCTTACTTGAAACGCCATAACCACCTGAAATTCCCAGTGTGTCCTATACAAACTCCTGAAGACTGACAGAGAGACTTTTGCAAGCCTACGAAAGGTTTGCTTTCTAGCCTAGCCTACTCAAGTTGAGACTACTTTTGATAACACATTCACACACCAATTCAGGGTGGCTCCAAGACTGAGTACCAGCCGCCCTCAACTGGTCCACAACCTAGCAAGTTGGGGTAATAGCAAAGAAGCCTTCAAACAACTACTCAACAAAGGAGAGAGATCTCCAAATACAGCCCATGCTCAAGGATTGGAAGGATTAATATTATGAAAATTATCATCCTACCTATGATGGTTTGAATTAAATGTCCCTCATAGTTTCAGACATTTGGTTCCTAATTGATAGTGCTTTGTGTGAGGTTTAGAAGGTATTGCCTTGCTGGATAAAGTATGTCATCAGAGGCAGGTTTTCAGAGGTGGAAGACTTCAGTCCAGAGATGCAGGGAAGGTTCAACATACACAAATCAATAAATGTAATGCATCATGCAGATGGATATTCCAAAAATCATATGCTTACATTTCCTATAACCCCTTCTCTTCCCTCCCTTATTTCTCCATTAACATCTCATCATATAAAATACACATAAATATGCATATATAATTTTAATCCTAAATTCCAAACACTGAAGAAAACATGTGGTATTTGTTTTTCTCAGTCTGACTTATTTTACTTAAAATAATGATCTTCAGTTCCATCTGTTTTCCGGCAAATGTCATGTTTCATTTTTTTTATGGCTAAATAAAACGACATTGTGTATGTGTACCTTATTTTCTATATCACCTTCTCTGTTGGTGGATATTAGACTGTTTCCATTTGTCGATAGCAGAAATCCTGCCACTGTAAACATGTGTGTGCAACTATCTTGATCCTGTGTTGATAAAGAAACTGTCGGATGCAGATACACTCAGAAGTGATGTAGCTGAGGCCTATGGCCAGAGCGGCCTGTCACAAGATACCTAAAAGGACCCACTCAGTGACCTACTTCCTCCAGATATGCCCCACAAGTTCCCAGAACTACCTAAAATAACATCACACTGGGGACCAAGCATTCGACACAGGAGCTTCTTGTTTGTTTGGGGTAACACAAGGAAGATTTTATGCCCAACTCTATCAAACAGAACGCAGCTGTAGAGGCAAAAGTGAAGCATAATGGGGGCAGTTTGCTGAGAGGCAACATGTGTGAACTGATTTTTAACTGAGAAACTTCCTGGCTCACACTTCTACCAGGTCAAGGCTATCTACAAAAGGCATTGTTTTTACAACATAAAAGCTGCTCACATCCCATTTTATGGGATATAAGAAATATAGGATTTCAATATATGAAAAAGATATGGACACAAGGACTGGGAACCCTTTCTGCTTGGGCCCCCAAGGATTTCTTTATCAAGAGATAACAGAATACTGCTTGGAAACTTGAACTCAGGGTCAGGCGCTAACTAAAAGATGTCATGAGAGCTACTATCTTCATTTTACAGGGAAAATATCAGAAGTTCAGAAAGATAACATCTTGCTTAATAACCTGCTAGTAGGCAAAGCTGGGTCTCCAGGCTGCTAAGGTCAAAGTCTATGCTTTCTCATATTGTCACTTACCTGTCACCCACAGTGGAAGAAGAGGCAAAGCCAGCCAGCTTGGGTTGAAAACACTACAAAGGCTACCACCTTTCAAAAGCAAATGAAGGTTTCAAACCAGAGCAAGCAGACACGGGGAGGGCTCCTCCAGTAAAGACAACAGTCAGAAGATGGGAAGTCACAATATCTCACAGCTAGAGAAGTTAGCAGTCCAACTGGAAGGCCAAAATCCAGTGTGGATTGATAAAACAGCTAGTACGAAAACAGTTGCAAATGCTAACAGAGAAAAGAATCACTGTGTGTGTGTGTGTGTGTGTGTATGTGTGTGTGTGTGTGTGTGTGATGCATACATACATGCATGTCACATTAACTCCCCTCCCTGTGCAGAAAAAAATCCTACACCAAGTGTTGAGGCAGTTCTGCTCACAGACAGCAGTAGAAGCTGGCTAGACTTGAGGTACGACCAGAGCCACAGGCTGGTGTCTTGAGGGATTCTGGAATCAGTGTTCTTACTTTTAGACTCAAACTCATTTGAAAACCAAAGATTGGTCTTTTAAAATGCTAGGAGATAGGATAGAGGTGGAGATAATCACTCCTGATGCTTCTGAGGAACAAAGGGAGAGGGACAGTGAAAGAATTACAAATCACAAACCCTAACAGACTCTCAACGGCAAATGTCTTCTGAGGCCCATGTTCACCTGGCAGAGTCAAGCATGTGCCATCTCAAAATAACGTCCATGGTCCATGAACTACTTCGGGCCCAGAGTCATTGGCCTGTGACTTCAGAGAGGGCCCCTTGATCCTTTTCCCTGTAGGCAGGGATGTGTGGCAACCCTTTGGGAGAAGGACAGGAACAGCTCTGATCACAGGAGCCTGCTGGTGAGGCTGTGGTGAGAGCAGAGGAACTCAGCAGTAACCCTGAACTTCTGCTAGCCTCCCCCCGCTGCACCCCCCCCAACCTGCCTCTCCTATGACATGCCCAGAGTGAATCTGAACTCTGAGACCTGTGTGTCCTGTCATTCTTTCACAGATGCATCGTCCCTTGTCTTAAACATCTGTGATCACCATGGTTTGGAGCTCGTCTCCTGTGGAGGACTCTGTGTACACGGACGGTAAGAGAAGGGTTGTGCTTTTCTCTCCTCACCGTGTTTTCTGGATTCTTCTATTCAGCCAGAGAGAGCACAGAAGCACTGAGAGCCAGGAGAGGGGATTCCTCGCCCCAGGACCAAGGTGAGCGGGACCCTGGCTGGGACCACTTGTGTTCACAGTCCTTGGGAGTCACAGGGCTATCGCTGCACAACTCGATTTCTGTCTAAATGACTTCCTTTTCCAGCACCTTCTTTACCAGCGTGTATGCAACCGGGTCAGCAGTGACAAGGCAGCAATTGGTTGAGAGGTCACTTTGTGGTCACTGAGTGGAAGGTGTGGAGGACGGCACAGTTCAGAGACATTAACGCACGTGATCTAAATGAGTCCATAGAAGAAAGAGCATCACATAATTACTTTATTATATTAGTTAATAACCCATTAAATAATTAATTATTAGTAATTGATCATGACAGGCAGTTTTGCTGCATATAGTAATATGGGTTGGCGATTACTGTCTCTCAGCACTTGGAGTACGTCATTCAGTGCTATCCTTTCTCGTAAGGTTTCTGTTGAAAATCTGTTGTAATTCTCACGTGTTTGCCTTTGTATGTGACTTTAATACTTTATTCATGCAACTTTGAATGTGTTCTTTGTTCCCTATGTTTAGTGCTTTAACTATAATGGAACATGGAGTTCTTTCTTATTTTTGACCATTTGGTGTTCTTTGTGTCTCTTGAGCCCAGATGATCATCTCTTTCTCTGAGTTTGGGGAACTTTTCTCCTATGGTTCTATTGAATATGTTGTTTATGCCTTTAGCTTGTTCTTTTTTTATACTGACAGTTTGTAAATTTGGTCTCTGCCTGCTGAGACCTCTCACTGGCCCATCTTTGGTCTTCCAATGGTGTGTACTACAAAACCCGAGTGTCCACATAGTCTCTTTAGCTGATATTCTATTTTATCTATGTTCTCTTTCATTCCTGGTACTCTGTCTTCTATCTGATCTGTTCTATTTCTGTTTGTTTGTTTGTTTTGTTTTTTGAGACAAGGTTTCTCTGTGTAGCTCTGGCTGTTCGGGAACTCTCTTTGTAGACCAAACTGGCCTCAAACTCACAGAGATCTGCCTGCCTCTGCCTCCCAAGTGCTGGGGTTAATAGCGTATGCCACCACCACCTGGCCTATCTGATCTATTCTGTTGATGAGGCTTTATTGAATGTTTTAAAAAGACTTATTGAACCTTACATTTATAAATTTTCAGTTTGATCTTTTAGCATTTCAGTCTCTTTATTGGAGAGACATTATTTCATATCCTGTATCGACTTTCTCGACTTTATTATTTTATTCAGCTATTTATTTGCTTTGTCTTTGAGTTTATTTAGGATCTTATTGCATATTCTCTTGTTTCAGTAAACATTCTTATAGCTACATTTTTATTATATCTTTTAATTAATTTGTTATTTGTGCATACAAATGCCACGGCATGTATGTGGAGGTCAAAGAACACCTTGCCGGAGTTTGCTCTCTCCTTGCCGTGAGGGTTGTAGGGATTGAGTTAAGGCCATCTGCTTGGTGACAAGGGCCTTCACCTACATATAGGAACATTATAGGCATCATTAAAAGCATAAAGCAAGGAAAGACTCCTCTGCCTCCACTTCAAAACCAAAAACAATCAAACAAAACCTGGTACACTCTGAGTACGGCAGCTTAACTGGAAGTCTTATAATCAATCATTCCTTAAATTCTTTGTCCTGGATTTTGTCTAATTTGTTCTTTGGGGGAATTAATATGGAATCAAGAAGGGGGGGTGTCACACTGCTTTAATTGTTCATATTTTTTATATTACTGTATTGAGATTTACTCATCTAGAGTTATGTTGTCGCTTAAATTTCTGATGGTTTTGACTTTTTTATTATATGCATTTTTTCGGATGAGAATTTTCAATGTCTAAGTCTAGACTGTGGCAGAAATGAGGTGTAAAATCTAGACACTCAGTTTATGTGTCCCCGGCAGCTGGTCTGATCCCTGTATTACCCCCAGAGTAAAGCAGCAATTGTCTGAATAACAGCAGCTGCTGTGGAGGCCAAGTTGTACCAGGTAGTGCCCAGTCAAATGCAATGGTCCCTTTAGCTTTAAGGGCTGCTGGAAGATAAACTAACCAGGATATGGTGGTGCATGGGGTAGGAGTTACTAAGAATAGGAGTGGAAGGGAAGAAGACTGTGTAAAGGCAGGGATTAGTGTCGGCCAGCTAGGGGAAAAGTGGGAAAAGTACCTGGAAGGGAAAGTTGGGGTAGTGTTAGAGTCCACAGATAACAAGGACTGGAGAAGAGAGAAAAGAAAAAGTGGTCCGGCACCAGCAGTGTGGGCTGTGGCTGGGAACAGTAGAGTGTACATTTCTGCAGGACTGTGGCTGGGAACAGCAGAGTGTAGCGTTTCTGCAGGACTGTGGCTGGGAACAGCAGAGTGTAGCGTTTCTGCAGGGTGCCTTTGGTACTCAGCAACTGCCTTAGTTGGTTCTTTGCTTTCTTGTTTTGTTTTAATTTTATTTTATGCTCTTTTCTTAAAATATCTTTTTCTGCCAGGTGGTAGAAGGGCACACCTTCAATCCCAGCCCTGGGGAAGCAGAAGCGGGCAGATCTCTTGCGAGTTCGAGGCCAGCCTGGTCTACAAAGTGAGTTCCTGGACAACCAGGGCTGTTACACAGAGAAACCCTGTCTCGAAAACAAAAACAAAAATCTTTTTCTTCTATCAAGTTTAAAGGATGGCTTTCTTGGATATAGAAATTTTGATGGGAATCTATCTGCTTTTAGGGCTTGAAATATTTAATTCCCTGAATTTAGATTTTAGAGTCCCTTTTCAGAGCACTGATATTTGTTTTTGTTAGATACATTTATGCTTTTCTTTGATATAGCCTCTGCGTGTGTGCACACGTGTATATGAATGTGTCCATACACACGAATGTGCAATTGCCTGTGTGCACTCCTGCAGAGGCCATAGGTGGGTGGTAGGTATCCTACCAAAGCACTCTCAAAAAATATTTTAAATGCTCATATTTAAAATCATTTATTTTCTTCATGTATTTGTATGTGCATGTCTGTGCATGCCTACTGCCCATCTCACTGACTCTAAATATACACGTACAGCAAAAGGTGGAATTCAGCGTTCTCAAAGTTAGATGGTTAAAAAAAAAAAATCTTGGAAACACACTCTCGTCTTCCGTCTTCTTAAGAGCCTGAGTCTCTCCCCAGGAAATTAACATGTTCATTATGATTCAGCAGAAGGAAAGGGAGAGTCAAGTTTATACTAGCAGGTGGTAAGTGAGTAACTGTGGATTACAAAACACTGAAATTCCTTAGTCATTGGCTGAAGGTCACGTTACAAAAGGATAACTTTTTCCAGTTGCAGCAGGGAGCTTCCACTGGCCAGGCCGAGTCGGGGGACAAAGGTGGTGTAGGTTTTGCTGAGACAACACAAATAAGAGCAAGAGATTGGACGAAACGCTGTGGCTCACACCCATTCCATTATCCACGGTGGTATCTAAGAGTGACTCTCCCTTCTGCCGGCAATTTAGGAAAGAGCTAACAGTCTCCTTAGTAGATGAGGGCACTGAAGTTCAGAGGAAAAAAGGAAACTTGACCAGGTTTAAAATCTTTGAGTATCGGGTTCCTCCTCCTGGTTTAAAGTCAGGGCTCCTCTACCCTGGTCTGGAGCCCTGTCCATTCTGTGTGCTGTTGTCTAAATACTGTTCCGTATTTATCCCGAGGAACAATTAATTAGCATAATTCCAGGGGCTTGTCACTTGATCCTGTCAAACTGACAATCTGAACCACCACACAAAAGAATGTGCCTATGATTCTGGGTTAGTAAACCAAGTACATTTTCATCTTGAAAATTTTACATTTAATAATCACATTTCTCCTGTCTTATTAGCCATTTGCCTCAAACTCCCTTTCAACAGGTTGTTCTCAAATTTATTTGGCAATCTGATGTGAACACATGTTTAGAAGCCCATAAGCTTGCTATATGCTACATGCTCTTCTTGTTGGGATTTCAGAAAAGTGTTCCATAGTGCTTTTGACCTCCATTCACTCCCAAAACCTCAGCAATGACTGGTCTGGCAAGACAAGTCACTGATGCAATAGTGGGAGAGCACCGTGGGAGTAATCAACCTACTGTGTGATCAGATTTAAGTCCCGTTCCACAAGAGGAAACCCATACCTGGCACCATTACCGAGCCAAGAACTGGGGGCTAGAAAGGACTTGGGCCCTAAGGGGAAACCTACTGTTCTGATGCTGCTAAGTAGACACAGTATTAAACTGATTCCTGATGCATTATACCCTTAGATGCATCTCTCAACCCTCATTGGAGGAGATTCCATTTGCCGTTGGCAGTGATTAACGCATTGACCTACAACTAGTCAAGGTGCAAAGAATAAGAGACCACAGAGTGCTCGGGCCTAAATGGAACCCCCCCCCCCCCAAATGTCGCTACCACGCATACACAAAGCTCAGGGGTCAGTGGAGAAGTGAGGGGCTGTAACAGCGAGAGGCAGTAGATGATTAGAAGGAAACAGTGTTTCTGGGACACAGCAGGGTAGTTGTACATATGAACTCACAATGGTTGTAGCAGCATGCACAGAGCCTGCACAAACTCAAGCCCCAGCCAGAATCCCAGCATGGAGACGTGAGATGGGTGCAAAGTCACACACCTAACTGAGTAGCTACTGGTTATTGACAGCTACCGGGAGAGGGAGAATCAACTATCTCCGAAAGTGTAACCCCTGGCAAGTTGTCCACTCTGTTGATTTGAATGCGAATGACCCTCATAGGCTCTTATGTTTGAATACTTAATGTCTAGTTAGTGAAACTGTTGGGGAGGGGGGTGGTTAGGAAGTGTCACCTTATTGTAGGAGGTGTGTCACTGAGAGTCGAGTTCAAGGTTTCAAAAAATTCGTGCCTTCTATTTCCATCCATTTGCATGCAAAATTCAAGAAGTCCTTGTTTTTTACTGCTGAGTAGTACTCTAATATGTATATATTCCATACTTTCTTCATCCATTCTTCCATTGAAGGGCATCCAGGTTGTTTCCAGGTTCTGGCTATTACAAACAATACTGCTATGAACATAGTTGATCAAATGCTTTTGTTTTATGATAGGGCATTTCTTGGGTATATTCCCAAGAGTGGTATTGCTGGGTCCAGGGGTAGGTTGATCCCGAATTTCCTGAGAAACCGCCACACTGCTTTCCAAAGTGGTTGCACAAGTTTGCATTCCCACCAGCAATGGATGAGTGTACCCCTTTCTCCACAACCTCTCCAGCAAAGGCTATCATTGGTGTTTTTTATTTTAGCCATTCTGACAGGTGTAAGATGGTATCTTAGAGTTGTCTTGATTTGCATTTCCCTGATCGCTAAGGAAGTTGAGCATGACCTTAAGTGTCTTTTGGCCATTTGAACTTCTTCTGTTGAGAATTCCTGAGTGAGGTAAGCCAGACCCAAAAAGAGGAACATGGGATGTACTCACTCATATTTGGTTTCTAGCCATAAATAAAGGACATTGAGCCTATAATTAGTGATCCTAGAGAAGCTAAATAAGAAGGAGAACCCAAAGAAAAACATATAGGCATCCTCCTGAATATTAACCTTCATCAGGCGATGAAAGGAGACAGAGGCAGAGACCCACATTGGAGCACCAGACAGAAATCTCAAGGTCCAAATCAGGAGCAGATGGAGAGAGAGCACGAGCAAGGAACTCAGGACCGCGAGGGGTGCACCCACACACTGAGACAATGGGGATGTTCTATCCGGAACTCACCAAGGCCAGCTGGCCTGGGTCTGAAAAAGCCTGGGATAAAACCGGACTTGCTGAACATAGCAGACAATGAGGACTACTGAGAACTCAAGAACAATGGCAATGGGTTTTTTATCCTACTGCACGTACTGGCTTTGTGGGAGCCTCGGCAGTTTGGATGCTCACCTTACTAGACCTGGATGGAGGTGGGTGGTCCTTGGACTTCCCACAGGGCAGGGAACCCTGATTGCTCTTTGGGCTGACGAGGAAGGGGGACTTGATTGGGGGTGGGGGGGAAATGGAGGTGGTGGTGGGGAAGAGACAGAAATCTTTAATAAATAAATAAATTAATTAATTTAAAAAATTTGTGCCATTCCCAGTATCTCTTTCTCTGCCTTGGTGTTGGGTCTCAAGAAGTGAGCCGTCAGCTACTGCTCCAGTGCCCTACCCTACTTGCCTGCTACCACACTCCCCACCATGGACTCTAACCCTCTGAAGCTGGGAGCCCCAAATTAAACACCTTCTTTATAAGTTGCCTTGGTCATGGCGTTTTATGACAGCAATAGGAAATTAAGACAATCACTCTCCAGTGGAAGGCCATACATCCAACAACACACGGACAAGGGACTAGGGAGATGGCAAAGTTAAGAGCAAGGCCCAGCTCGCTAATGGCCATGATCTCCCTGCTCTGGCCCTGTTTATTCATGGTAGGAAGCACACCATTCCTACGTTACTTGTTGGAGCGAGAACAGAAAATGTATCGTGTGTGACTCTCCTTCATATTGTTCCCATGGAGTTTTTAACCTGTGTACGAATGTGGTTGAGAAAGGCTCTGATCTGTACTGACCTCTACCAGCCTCTACTTTGGACCCTTGGTTGAAACAAAAATGTCCCGTTTTTTTGAGGGTGGGGAGAGTGAAATGTCTATGGGTCTCAGTCTTTCAAAATGAACAAAATATTTTTTGAAATGACTAATGATTAAAAAAAAATGACGCTTGTGGTGCCGTGGGCTTAGATCAGTGGTAGAACACTTGCCCAAGTACACACAAGGTCCTTCCTTGTTCCGGTGCCAGCACCAGCAAGAGAGACTTACATAATTACCTGGGAAATTTCCAGTGGAAATAGTTTTGTTTTAGCTTCATGCAACTCTTCCTTTAACTGTGAACTCTTTTTTTACCCTACATTTCATTGATATTTTTATTTTTCCATTGAGATTCACGGTGGCCCCCATGTAGGTTCACGCTGATTACTTTCCATTGTATTTGGGGAAAGAAATTGAGGGGGTTTTCAATGAGGCTTCCAGCTGGATATCATTTCAAATGGGAGGTTCCCAAGGTAAGTTTCATGGCACTCACAACATCCGAATGGTTGCCACGTAGGAGTCCCATTGAATGTTCTTCCAAACCTCCCCTGTCACTGGGATAGTCACTTGTCATAAGCCAGAAGAGAAAGAGACCAAGGCAATTACCCCACCACTCTTTACTCTGCTGCACACCCTGGCCTGGCCTTGGCGTGGAGAGCAGCGTGGGCGGGCTCCGGAGAGAAAGCTGTTTATCAGCGTGAGCTAAGCAGCAATGGAGAAAGCCCTGGGAGGCCACACACAGGGTGTGGTCCCTTAGTAAATACTCAGGTTTCTCTACCCCATTCATCCCTGTGGAAGTGGCCAGACCTGACTGGGGAGCCTCATATTAGAAGAAAGAGCCCAGGAAATAGTATCCCCAGCTGTCTCAGATAGTGTGTGGATTACTGAAAGCAGAGGGGAAACGGGGGCTTGAGGTGAGCATTCTCTGGATTTCTTTGCCTGATTCTAAGCAGATCCTCCCGGACACAGCCCACTTAGGATGGCAGCTCTGTGTACAATTCTTGTCTGCCAGAGACAATCAACATATCGCAGGAGGAGGAGACCCTCTGACCCAGGTTATCTGGATCTATTCATTTGAGGGCCTGTGCGGCCTGGTTTATGTAAACTTGACCCAGGCTAGAGTCTTTGGAGAGGAAGGAGCCTCAGTTAAGAAAATGTCTTCAAGGCTGGAGGGGTTAAGAGCACTGACTCCTGTAGAGAGGTCTCTTGAGTTCAATTCCCAGCAACCACATGGTGGCTCACAATCATCTGTAATGAGATCGGTGCCCTCTTCTGTTTTGCAGGCAGAACACTGTATATGTGATAGATAAATAAATAAACATATAACCCTTAAAAGTAAAGTCTTTAAAAAAAGAAAATTCTTCCATAAGATCTAGCTGTAGGGCATTTTCTTAATTAACAATTGATTAGGGAGGACCTAGCCTATTGCTGGTGGCTACATCCCTGAGCTGTTGGTCCTGGGATCAAAGGAACAGGCTGAGCAAGCCATATGGAGCAAGCCAGTAAGCAGCACTTCTCCATGGCCTCTGAATCAGCTCCTGCCTCCAGGTTTCGGCCATGTTTGAGAGTTTCTGTCCTGGCTTCCTTCAGTGATGAATAGCAATGTGGAATCATAAGACCAAGAAACTTTCCTCCCCAGCCTTTGCTGGTGGTGTTTCACTGAAGCAATAGAAAGCCTAGCCAAGACAGGGACCAATGGTGATGAAAGAATTGCTGTCCCAGTACCTTTTGAGCATGACTGAGGGTTTCCTGAATTCCAAACCTCTATGCCTGTGGCCATGCAGACTCAACACCCTACTCTTTATCCAAAACTCAGACCCTAACAATGGAGAAGGGGAAGCAGAGCCTCAAAAGCTCCCTCATGCTGTTGACTTTTCTGAGATTCGCTTTTCCTCAGAAATCCATAACAACTTCTGTGGGTTTGGATGAGGCTCCACCCAACACATTGGCAGTGAAGCCCAGAATAACCACAGAGGAAGAATGAAGAGGCTCAGGTGGTCCCCGGCTTATGACAGTCAGAAGTATAGTATTTAACAAGATGAGGAATAGTATTGAACAATATGAAAGTCAGAGGGCCTGGCTGTCATATTGATCTGCTCATCAGCGGAAGAAAGGCTGAGGAATGAGTGGAGCAGGGTATGATATTCATGCAGTTGTGCTCGGTGGTGGCCCCAAGGAAATGGAAGGAAATCCAAATCATTAAGTTACAAGGCATGATAGGCATCAGAAAATGACAGGAGAGGGGCTGGTAGGGTCACTCAGCAGGTGGAAGTCCTTGGACAAGCCTGACCGCCAGAGTTCAATTCCTGTCCCTCAGGGTGACTCCCAAAGGTTGTCTTCGACCTCCACATGTACTCTGTGTCATATGCATGTACACACTCACACACACACACACACACACATAAATGTAATTTTAAAGAATTGACTGGCTGTCTTAGAAGTTTGGAGTTGGTAGTCACATTTCCCCAAACCACTGGCAGAAAATCTCTCCAGACCAAAGTCACAGCTGCTCTGGGGACATCACCAACTCCTCTAGTCCCATTCAATGTGCCCTGCATGGGGTCCAGCTTCAGTGTATGACTTGGGAACAGAATAGTTCCCAATAGCTAAAGAAGGTACATCAAAACCGAGGAAGCTTTTGTTCAGTTTGAATAAGGAAGTATTGCATTGGCTTTGGGTTGATCCCACTGGTCTCTGGAATTGTTTCGACAAAGCAAAACCTGAGTTTCAGTGGCTCTGGTTGAGGGCTGCCTGATGTCCAAGGTTCTTTTCCTTAAAAGGGTTTCAAAACTATCCCAGATATCCTTTTTGCTCCGACTAATGCACAGGGCTAACTAGACAGCACTGCTATTCCAGTATTGATTGTCCTATTTCCAGCCCCTAGTTCCCAGAAACCAGTGTAGGTATTGCAGTGATCCTCTGCTCCCACGTCTGCAGTCTCCCTTCCCCGGGCACCATCCTGCTCTTCTTACAGACACCAATCATGCCCCACATATTCCAGTGTCCTGAGTATGTCTGTCTGCCGGTCACCTCTTCATAAGGACCTCTGGTTTCATGACGTCCAAAGACTGACATCCACAAACAACAAGCTTAAAACAAACACCAAACCAAACAGAACAATTTTTCACCATATTTAATTGACATGTGTTGCTGATAGCAGAGGGGTTTTCCTTCTCGAAGCCTCCTGGGATCTATACCTTGCTTTGGAATGCTTTGTAGCTGGTCTACGGTGACGCTGCAATTGGATACTCGCTGTTGGCCACCTTAAGGCCTGCTGCCACTAGAACTTCAGAACGTTCCTGACCACCTCAACATAGTGGCCATCTGGAGGTGGCTTCCTCTGACTCCCGGGTTGCAGAAACTTCTGAATTGTAGGAATGTTGCTGATTCTTGTCTTAAATGCCTAAAACAGGAAGCAGTGGAGTCAGGAGCTCAATAGCTGTCACAACTGTTAAGAAATCAGTTTTCCCATAAAAGAGGAGCTCAGGCCTTTATATATATATATATGTATTCTCTCTTTTTTTATTGCTGTTTTGTTTTTGTTTTTTTGAGACAGGGTTTCTCTGTAGTTTTGGAGCCTGTCCTGGAACTAGCTCTTGTAGACTAGGCTGGCCTCGAACTCAGAGATCTGGCTGCCTCTGCCTCCTGAGAGCTGGAATTAAAGGCATGCACCACCACCGCCTGGCTATGGAATCCAATATATTCTTCTGGTCTCTTTTGGGCACTGTGTGCACATGGCACATAGATTTACATACAGATAAACACCCACACACATATTTTTTTAAAAAAAATACAAGGTATTTTAAAAAATGAAAAGGCAGGTGATCCAGGTGTGATAGCACACGCCCTTAATCCAAGCACTTAGGAAGTCTGTGAGTTCAAGGCCAGCCTGGCCTTTATAATGAGCTCCAGGCCAACCAGGGCTATACAGTGAGAACCTATCATAAATAAGTAAATTAATTAATTAATTAATAAAGGGGTGGGAGATTGTCCCTGTCAACAGTCAGTCCTGAATGGAGGAGGACTGAGAGCTATTTGGGGAGGGGACCCCATTGTCTTCAGCTACGTAGTCACTGCTGAGCTCACCACGCCCATACGGACTGTTCCACATCCATATTCATGGGATGACCCAGTTAAACTCAGTGGTCACAAAGCAAAACAAAGGGATTTGTGGGGAAGGTTGATGAGGGCAGAGGAGAGATGAGAGTAGTCAGAAAGTAGTATGCACATGAAAGGAATTATCAAAAATAAATTTCATAAAAGAGCCTTTAAAGCAACAAAATATACGAGAAAGGGAAATGGCTACGCATATAAAAATGCATACATGAAAACATTTCGTGATCACTGTGAAGCTATATAGAAACAGGCCACAGAAGAGTATTTAGTGCAATCCCATCTTTTGGAACATACAAAATGATACATTTCGTGCCAGTAGCGTGTGTGCAGGGGGATTCATGTGTCTGCATGTAAGTGCATGCGTGTGTGCATACAATTCTTAAAGGAAATTTAAGCCAGGAACTCTAAACATAACATATGAAAGGAAAAAGGAGTTCTCTATATTGGTAGGTGGAGAAAAATATCTAGAAAGCATTTTTCTTTTCTTTTCTTTTTTTTTTTTTTGTAAAAACAAAGGGAGCGGAGAGTTGACTCAGTGGTTAAGAGCACTGATTGCTTCTTCCACAGGACCTGGGTTTGATTTTCAGCACCCACGTGGGAGCTCACAGCCATCTGTAATTCCAGTTGTAGGTGACCTACCACCCTCTTCTGGCCTCTGAGGACATCTGCACACATGTGTACACAGACATACATGCATATGAAATTAAATTTAAAATGAAGCAACAGTTTTGTGTAAGAAAATTACCTAGGACAAGAATACTTTTGTATATTTGCTTATGTCATTTTTCTTTCTTTTTTTTTTCTTTTTTCTTTTTTTTTTTTTTTTTTTTTTTGGTTTTTCGAGACAGAGTTTCTCTGTGGCTTTGGNTTATGTCTTATACATAGGAACACTGAGAGAACACACAAGAAAGAGTAAAAGGACAATGGGGACAGGAAGATGGGGTCATTACAGAGAGGGGAATTTCTCAACTTGTACCTTTCTTATATGCCTTTGCTGAATTTTTTTTTAATATTTATTTATTATGTATACAATATTCTGTATGTCTGCAGGCCAGAAGAGGGCACCAGACCTCATTACAGATGGTTGTGAGCCACCATGTGGTTGCCGGGAATTGAACTCAGGACCTTTGGAAGAACAGGCAATGCTCTTAACCACTGAGCCATCTCTCCAGCCCCCTGCTGAATTTTTTTATATTGTTCTATTGCTCAATGAAAATAAACATTATGCCACAGAAGAATATTTGTTGACATATAGATATATTCATGATTATTGAAAAGAACATTAAAAACAGACCACAAACCCAATGTTTACTATAATCCTATTTTAGGAAAAATACAAAGTGATAGGTAAAGAAGTTTCCTGCCTGTAGAATTATATATTTTTTTTCCTGTTTATCTTTTGGTTTAGATACTGTAGGAGCATAAACACACCTTTTCTTTTGTAATAAGAAGGAAGAAATGCTGGGGTTTTCTTTGTTTGTTTTTATATTTGGTTTTTCAAGACAGGGTTTCTCTGTAGTTTTGGAGCCTGTCCTGGAACTCACTCTGTAGACCAGGCTGGCCTCAAACTCACAGAGATCCACCTGCCTCTGCCTTCCAGTGCACCACCACTGCCCAGTGCTGTTCTTTTTTTTTTAAATACACATTTTTATTTATAGTTCACAGTACCTAATTCTTTACATTTAAATGACAACTAATTCATTTTTAAATATTTTATTAAAAATAGTTATTTTCATACAATATATTCAGATTATGGTTTTCCCTTCCTACCTCCTTCCTCCCAGATTCTGCTCATCCATCCTACTCCAAGCCTTCTCTCTCTTTTTTTTAGATTTATTTACTATGTATGTAGTGTTCTGCCTGCATGTATGCCTACACGCCAGAAGAGGGCACCAGATCTAATTACAGATGGTTGTGAGCTACCATGAGTTAAAAAAAAAATGGAAATTGAATAAAGACCTCTGGACCTCTGAGCTATTTCTCCACCCTCCCCCACTCCAAGAAAATGAAAGGCAAATAAAAGACAAACAGCAATAAAAAGGAAAAAAAAAACTAAGAAAGAGCAGGAGAAATGCATCACACATACACACATACAAAACCCATTAAAAAAAATCTCAAAATTAGAAACCATAATATACAAGCAAAAGACTAGTAAGGTTAAAAAGAAAAACCTCCAAAAATGCCATTGAGGTCATTTGGTGTTGGCCGTCTACTGCTGGGCATGGAGTCTGCCCTTAAATGTGGTCTGTATACCTGGTAAGACACCCTTAGAGAAACTAATTAAAAACATTGTTCTTAATAGACACAACCTAATGGTTCTCTCTGAGAAAAATGTGAGGAGCTAGAGCAGGGGCCAAATAAGTGTGGCAACGGTGGGATTCTTTGTGGAAACTGAGGCAATGTGACCGAGAGATGACCCAGCATCAGGACCACTAAAAGTGGACACCATCATCTGATAGGAGCCAAGCTGAAAGGACAAAGACTCTCGTCGCGAGTAAAAAATGCTAAGAGTGCTGAAAAGGAAGAAGAAAAGACAGTCCTGAATGTTCATTATTTGTTTTGCAACTACCAGGGACTGAATCCAGGACCTCATACATGTGTATCATGTGCTCTGCCTCTGAGCTGTGTGCCCCAGCAGTTTAAACGTTCATATCAGAACCTCAAACACCCATTTTCCCATCATATAAAGTGCCATTCCCTAACAGATCCTACAGTGTAAGTGCGACAGAATAGCCGGGGTGAATAAAACGATGCCTTTGGGGTGGTTTCTCTTCAAGTTTTAAGTCTGGTTTGGAGGCATATCTGTACCGACGCGCATCCTACCTGCAGCAGAGGGAAGTCAGACAGAATGGAAGCGCTGAGTTCCTCCACCATCAAAATGGCTTCTAACAGCTGTATGTCTGCCCAACTGAACCGGTTGCCAACAAGAAAATCCTCCCCGTGGTCTTTCAAAATCTACAGAAAAGAAATACATACTTTAATGGAAGTAATGATGATTTGCCCGTCTGAACGCTGTACTCTGAGGCTCGCTGAAGAGTCTTTGATGATCTCCAGAGCTAGCAAGAACGGATGAAGTCAACTCTCTTGCACGTACCATGAAATGATGGAATCTTTGGGGGATGAGTCAGTGACTATCAAGGCCTATGTGGTGAAGGGCTGGCACTTTCTGGAAAGCATGGAGGGAGTGAAAAAAAAAACTGTACCTGCCAGTACAGGGACACATGGGAGCTAGGATTATTGGGGACCCAGCTGTTGGGACACAAATCAAAATAAGTCACCAATGGAATCAGAAACCCAAACCAGGGAAAAAAAAAAAAAAGCTAATTTTTCAGTACCCAGTGGAAAGCGGATATAAAAAGATACCAGAGTCAGCTTTGAGTAGCAAATAGGTAAACTATGGTAAACTCCACAAAGAGGGATATATATATATATGAACTTGGGAAGGGTCTGGATAAGTGACTTAGTGATTAACAGCACATGTGCCTCTATATCTCCAGTTCCAGGGAATCTGGTGCCCTCTTCTGGCCTCTATGGGCATCAAATACACGCAAAATACACAGACATGCTGACAGGCAGAATACTCACACATATAAAATTCTTTTAAATCTAAAAAAAAAATTAATGAAAAGAAAAAGGTCTTAAGCAAGTAAGTAACAGGATTGACATTTGTAAATGCCAAGTAATAGCTCCATAGAAATTCTGCTTTGGAAAATCATCTAAATGATTGAACAGGGGTTTAAGAAACTTCAACAAACCACAGTTATCTATAATTGAAAAGAAAACACCTCTATTTATGTTGAAAAACTGGGCAGAAATACATGAAACCAATTCTTACACTTTTGGTGTATGGGGAATAGTTATAGTTTCTGTTTATAGCCTATGTTTCTGATTAAGATGTTCACATAAACTAAAGCACAATAAACGTTGTAGTGGTTTGAATGAGAATGACTCCCCCCATAGATTCATAGATTTGAATACTTGGTCACCAGGAAGTAGCACTCTTTCAAAGGATTAGGAGGGGTAGCCTTGTTGGAAGAAGTATGTCACGGAGCTTGGGCTTTGAGGTCTCAAAAGCTCATCCCAAGCTCCTCCTACTGCCTGTGGATCCAGATGTGGAACTCTCAGCTATCTCTCCAGCACACATCTGCTTGCATGCCACTATGTTCCCCACCATGATGGGGACTAAACCTCTGAAACTGTAAACAGCCCCAGTTAAATGTTTTCTTATATAAGAGTTGCCATGGTCATGGTGTCTCTTCACAGCAATGGAACAGCGACTAAGACAAACATGCTTAAATCTATGATAGAAAATATTATCAAGCTACTTATAAGATAAAACCACAACAATACAAATAGCACTCTAATTGTTCCTATTTGAATATGCTAAGTAATTATTTTTTAAGCATTAAATAAAAGAAAGCATGCATCTTCATTGTTTATATAAACCACACTTAGAGTAACTAAGTATGTCATGTAGGAGAGAGATTCGTGTTCTCTCTGTCTCTGTCTAGCTATGTAGCTCAGGCTGATCTTGAACTCCATATTCTCCTCTGTCTGATCTCCAAAGTTCTGAGAATACAGGAGTGCCCTATTGCACTTGGTTTGGGGGTATCTTTGTGTAGAGAATAGTCTATTTAATGAGTGAAGAGAGCTGGGCATGGCGAAACACACCTGCAGTCACATACGTAGGAGGAGACAGGAGGACTGAGGCTATAGCCAGCTTGGACTACATAGTTAAATATGAGGCTAGGCTAGAGTACATGGAACCTGTCTCAGATAGATAGATAGATAGATAGATAGATAGATAGATAGATAGATAGATGATAGATAGGTGGATAGATAGATGGTAGATAGATAGATAGATAGATAGATAGATAGATAGATAAGGTCAATATTTCACATCTTCTAATAAATCATCGTGTGCTGGCATTGTCTATTGTACAAAGAACAACCATCAGACAACTTATGCTCCTTCATGATTTACACAATACCATATATGAAGTATGCTGGGGGCCAAATAATTGGATCTGAGTCCATTCAAGATTATAATTCCAGATTCCAGGACATTCAGGAATAGAGGAATAGGTTGTGTTGACTAAAAAATCATGAAATTACATAAAAATGCAATAGAAAAGGAGGGGAGACAAGAAAGAGGTAGCTACCAGAGAAAAAGGAAGCCTAAGTCTTCTAATTAGGATTGTAAAGTTAAGTTTGATCCAGATTTGAACAAATGAGTCATTTATAAATGTTTTGAGAAGTATTGGGTAGACTCCCTGGTTTACAATCTACAGCATAAGCAGACTAAACTGTGTGACATTTAGATGAAAGTGCTTCATGGCCTTGTCCCATCTAGAACACTGAAGGACTGACAGACTCTGTGTCTCAGTTTACACAGTATCCTATAAAACCTTTAGTTGTGGGCCCTGCCCTAAAAGGTCTTCCTCACCATTCCACACACTGCCCTAGAGACTTGCAATCTTTCAAGATGTGTTGTGAAAACAGTTTCGTTAGCATGTCCCACTGAATGCTGCACAAAAGTTTCCAATTTAAAAGCTTTTGTCTTCTTTATTCAGGCAGTTAGCTTCCAGTACTGAATTCAAGGTGAATTCAAGGTGGTTGATACCTTGGGCTGGTAGCTTATTGATTCTTTAAAAACAGAACAGAAATTGTTTTATTAGAGGTTCCATAATTTTGGAACCCATATTATTAAAGTTTAACCCTAGGGACTAGAAAGATGACTCAGTGGTTAAGAACATTGTTTGCTCTTCCAAAGACCTGGGTTCAATGCCCAAACCCACAAACAACTGTAATCAATTCCAGGGGATCAGATGCCCTTTTCTGGCCTTCACATGTACCAGGCATTCATGAGGTTCATGGCGTACTTGCAGGCAAAACACCCATTCACATAAAATAAAAAAGTAAATATTTTCTTTTAAGTTTTGACCCTGTCTTAGTTACTTTTTTATTGCTATGAAAAGACACCATGACTAAATCAGCCTCTGATGGAAGAGTTTATTTGGGGCTCACAGTTTCAGAGGATTAGCATCTATGATAATCGTGGCAGATATCATAGCCGCAGGTAAGCTGGCATGGTGCTAGAACAGCAGATGACACCTTACATCTTGAGACACAAGCATGAGGCAGAGAGAACTCACTAAAAATGGTGTGGGCTTTGAAACCTCAAAGCCTGCCCTCACTGACATACCTCCCCCCAGTAAGATCACACTGCCTAATTCTTCCCAGACAGTTCCATAAATAGGGGACCAAGCATTCAAAATTTACGAGCCTATGAAAGCTATCTCATTCAAACCACCAGAGACCCCACAGCAGGAAATCTCTCACACAGCCAGTCCTTTAATATATGTGTTTTATTTTGTGTGACTGTATACGGGGGGGCACGAGGAGGCCAGAGGACAATTTACAGGAGTTGGTTCTCTCCCTTCCACCATCTGAGCTTCCAAGAGTGAATTAAAATTTTTAGTCCTGACAGCAGGTGCCTCTACCCACTGGTACCCATATTTCACTTACCTTTTTGAACACTCATTCTTAAATATTCTGCATATTAGGAAGAATACAAGCTTACCTTTTCAAAGACAGGGAAGTAACGGGTTTTAGCTCTCTTCACTATTAAAGCATAGCTCTCCTCTTTTTCCTTCGGGGGCTTAAATGCAGCCTGGGCGATCATTATCATCAGGTCCAGGGTGCCATCAGTATACATGTCAATCCTGAAAGAACACCACAGACTCCCATTGGAAAGGAGCCTTCGAGAGCAGGCTTCCCAGGGCAACATTGGACAGGATACACAGTGTTAGTGGTGTTTGGTTCTTCCAAAGATCCTCCACTCTCAGGAATGATTTCCAGAACCAAATCTAGCCAGGTGATACAGTAGAATGTTCAATAGCCCCACCCAGTCAGCCATTGGAAAAATACATAAACAATTGCCTGAATCTATAATTTATCACTACATGGATGACATTTTGCTATCTGATTCAAATGTAGATACTTTAAAAAGAATGTCTGAAGAAGTAAAGAAAGAATTGCTTAAATGGGGATTACAAATTGCTCTTGAAAAAATACAAAGAGGAGATTCTATCAGTTACCTAGGTTATAAAATAGGTTTACAGAAAATTAGAACACAAAAAGCACAAATTAGGAGAGGCCCATTGTGGACTCTTAATGACTTTCAAAGATTGCTAGGAGACATTTCCAATCTACGACCCATTGTTGGGATAACACCCAATCTAATAATTCATTTAAACAAAACATTAGATGGTGAGAAAGACTTAAATAGTCCCAGGGAATTAGCAAGTAGAGCTGAGAAAAAAATTGACTTTGATTGAAGAGAAATTACAGAAGGCACATGTAGATTTGGTGAATCTGAATCTCAACTGCATTCTAGTCATATAGCCCACCAGAATTTACCCTATAGAAATTTTAATGCAGAGGGAAAATATTATCTTTTTTTTTTTTTTTTTTGGGTTTTTCGAGACAGGGTTTTTCTGTGGTTTTGGAGCCTGTCCTGGATCTAGCTCCTGTAGACCAGGCTGGTCTCAAACTCACAGAGATCTGCCTGCCTCTGCCTCCCGAGTGCTGGGATTAAAGGCGTGCGCCACCACCGCCCGGTTGGAAAATATTATCTTATAATGAATCTTTTTACCACATAAACCAAGTAAAAAATTTAAAATTTATGTGGAAAAGGTCTTTGAATTAATTATAAAAGGAAAATTGAGACTTCATCAACCAGCTGAACTAGATCCAGCAGAGATTATAGTACCTTTTACTAATGAAATTAAAAAATTATGGGAAGATGACAAACCCTGGCAAAGAGCTTATGCTAATTTTTTTAGAAGTGATTAATAGCAATTATCCCATGGTACTAAGGGATTTTAAAGAAACTAAATATAGTTCCTGATTCACAATATACAGAAAGAGTTATTTTGCATATTAAAACCACTTAATTTATATCAAATGATACAGAATTGACTTCATTATTCATTCAGGTTCAAGATATAATCAGGAATAAGCTTTGTCCCATATACATAACACAAATCTGATCCCATATGGGTCAGCCAGGTCCTCTAGCTCAAGGTCATGCAAAAATTGATTGATTATTGATTGGAACTGTGCTGAAGACCTCAGAATTTCATAAAAAAAATCATGTCAATAGCAAAGGTTTAAAGAAAGAGTTGTCTATTACATGGCAACAAACTAAGATTATAATAAAATGTCCTACTTGCTCTTTCTATAACAAAATACTGATAACTGCAGTGAATAACTCAAAGGGTACTCAAAGGAATGAAATCTCGCAGTTTCACTTTGCAAAATTTGGAAAATTAAAATACGTACATCACACCATTGACACCTATTCAGGTTTTCAATGGGCAGCTATCTTGAGCTCAGAAAAGGCTGATTCAGTAATCACACATTTATTAGAAGTTAGGGCCATCATGGGTATACCTGCACAAATAAAGACAGATAATAGTTCTGCACATGTCTCTAAGAAAATGAAACAGTTTTTTGCTTATTATAATATGAAGCATATTATAGCTATACCAAACAATCCTAGGGGTCAGGCAGTCATAGAAAGATCAAATTGAACTATAAAGGATACATTAAACAAACAGAAAATATCCCCAGAAATAGATTGCATAATGCCTTATTAACCTTGAATTTTCTTAATGCTAATGAGAAGGGAACAATCAGCAGAGAGACATTGGATAATAGAAAGAACTTCTGTATTAAATCATCCAGTGTATTTCAAGGATGTGTTGGCCTCATAATGAAAACCAGGAGATGTGCTATGTTGGGGAAGGGGTTCTGCTCTTGTTTCCACAGGAGAAGAGAGGCTATGGATACCATCAAAATTAATAAAAATTTAGTTTGAAAAAGAGAGACCTCTTGAGAAAAAGAAATGACAGCTCATCCACAGAGGTGACAATCTTACAGATGGTAAAGAACCTCATAAGGGTTGGTTCTGATCTTGTCTTTGCAGGAAAATACTCATCTTCAAAAAGTTGAGAGAACTTGGACATCTAGATACCTAAAGAAGAAAAGATAGCTATCCAGAAAGAATCACCAACCAAAGAGGAATCTGACTTATGGTACCATATCCTCTACAAGGCAAAATTTATATATATATATATATATTTCTTAGTACAATAAAAACATAAATCACTTAAAAATCAAAGGTGACTTTGGAATTGGACAGTGTCTATTCTTCTCTAAATCCAAGCATGTTGTTAAAAAAATCAGAGTTTCTGTCTCATCTCAAGAACTATCTGGTATGGGACAGAAAAAAAAAAATTTAGGAAAAAATTTACTTCTCCCCATACTATTTTGTCTCTATTGTACTTTTCATTAAATATATGTCTAGGGCTAGAGAGATGGCTCAGAGGTTAAGAGCACTGACTGCTCTTTCAGAGGTCCTGAGTTCAATTCTCAGCAACTACATGGTGGCTCACAGCCATCTGTAATGAGATCTGGTGCCCTCTTCTGGCCAACAAGCATACAGACAGAACACTGTATACATAATAAACAAATAAAAATCTATAAATAAATTAAATAATAAATAAATAAATAAATGTCTATGTGAATAATGTTTAAGTTTTCCACAATGAACAATAAATTCTCCTGAAGTAATCTTTGAAGTTTCCAGGAAGAAGATGGGGCCCCACAACAATGATTCCACCTGGTTGATATGACGTCATGATGCTGATAGTGGTACTTTAAGATCAGTTTTGGGTACCAGCTGCTCAAGATGATTCTAACTTGGCTAGCTGAAATGGTGCACCTTCTTACAACATTCTGGCCAGAACTTCAAATAAGAACTTAACCGTCATTTTAGTTTTTACAGGATCCCATAGAAATAACCTCACCCTCATGACAGCTGAAAGTAATTCTAAAAGATGATATCCCTCTCCCAACAAAGTATGTCAGGGTTAGGTACAACTATTAGGGGTTAATTAGAAGTGGTATAGGGTTGGGGTTGAGGTAGAAATTATGTAAGGGGTCTCTTTAAAAAAAAAAAAAGGAATTGATGGGATAATAGGTAGATTAGTGTGAGCTTATTCATAATAATAATACGTGAATATTTGTCAGCTACTATTTATAGACAATCTACATTGCTATAAATTCTTATATATTGCTACAAATTCAAATTATATGTTATATTGAATATGCTTCTATTTTTTTATAATATTTGTAAATCTATGCAAAGTTATTTTGTCATATTGTATGCATGCATGTTTCTACCTTGGCTTAAGATATTTTACATATTGATACAATTTTAGGATATACATATATCATATTGTACTATACATTTCTACCTCTGATCAAGATAGTTATACACTATTTATATTTTGAGGTCCTTGTCTTTATTTGCTGCACAGTTGTTTAAAGATTATCTAATATTCTAGTATAAAGCCTTAGTCTTTAAGCTATATAGGTATTAAGATTATAGGTCAATAGTCATCCATGTTTGTTATATACTTATAGTTAGACTAATTGGATTCTTTAGATACATAGAGATTCTATTCTGCATCGATATTTAATTTTTAACCACTTCAAAGAACTGTAGAATATGGCATTTAAATAGCTTAGGGTTCTGTCGATGCGAGACACCATTGCTCCTGGCAGATCCGATGTATTCCCAAGAGAATGATGGGCACCAAAGACACTCCACTTGGAGCTTGTTTTCTTCTTGGCAAAACCAGCCGTTGGGCAAGGAACTGCTGACGCCTCGACCACTGACAAAATGCACAGTATCCAAACCAGACAAGCAGGATACAAGAAAAAAGACTGCCAAACATTGCCAAGACAGAGTAAGATGGTTTTAAATTTTTCCTGCCTCTGAAAATTGTCTGTCAGTTACTCTAGGCCTTAGCCAAAGTTGGTAGCTCCAATGTTGCAAATGAGACTTTGGGTGATTGCCCAGGTAGCCAGTTGTCTCTGTCATTTATTGCATCTTTTGGAAGTTGCTTGATTGCACTTCTTGTTAACTCAAGTAATATATTATTTCCCTTCTCAGGTCTTTGATGGGGTTGAAGACTAAGTAGTCATAGTTGCTTTCCTCTCACGACTTAGCCAAGCTATTTCTAAGACAAGACTTAGACTCCTTAGGATAAGTATTAAAGCATTTAGCATATGTTTCTTGATTGATATTGTTTATGCTGGTTGTAATTCTAATTTTTATATTTGATATTTGTTTTTATTGTGTACAGTTTTGTATTAGGCTTAGAACTCTTTTATTTTAGATAAAAGGGGGAGGTGCTGTGGGAATTCCCTCATCCAATAACCTTTAAGATACTGGCCCATTTTGGGCATGGTCAAATGTACTACATATACAGATGTAAAGATCCAGCTCCTTGACTTGCTGGATTTGGTTCCTGTTCTCCGCAAATGCAGAGGACTGCTGATCTGTGAGTCTAGCCCTAAATAGACCTTTATTACACTCCATTCTGAGCTTATGTGGAACTATTTTATTGTTAATCGACAATACATAGCAAAATAGATCATCAATAATATGTTCAAGGTATGTTTGCTGAATCAGTCATTCTCACCTTCATGTAAAATACTTCACTAGGGCAATTTCTGAGATCATAGTTTTCTAGGCATGAGTATGAGAATACTATAAGCTGACTAGTATGGGTTATATCCAAAGAGAGGGTAGATATGTGCTCAGAATTCTGCACAAGTCCCGCCTCCTCTAGCAACAGCACCTCCTTTTTGTTCCCTTACTCTCCCCCTTCAGTTCCGGTTGAAAGATGCAATCAAATCAGGTTTCCGTTGGTATAAGACCACAGATGCTTGGTTTAAAAATCTAGTAGAGGGAAAGGGGAGGCGGCGGTGGGGAAGAGACAAAAATCTTTAATAAATAAATTAATTAATTAAAAAAAAATCTAGTAGAGGGATGAGCACTAAGGTACCTGAGTCTCTCCTTCAGGTCCTTCCCGTACAAGTTGTACTTGGCAGCGAGGTAGCTGAGGATGGCTCTAGACTGTGTCAGCGGCATTCCATCAATTTCAACCAAAGGGACTTGATCAAAAAGCAGGCGGCCATCTGCGACGTGAAAGAGAGGGTAAGCTATTCATCTTCAACGATTTCAACGGTTGCAGTTCATCTGCAGGATGGCCCAACTGACTCCCCAGACTGGTTTCTGCTTAAAATGATAATGACGGGCCCCAGTAGGTAAGAAACGACAATCATTTATTTCGTGTCAAATTTGAGCTTTGTTTGATTAATTCATACTCTTTTTGTGTGTATTGAACAACAGCAATTTAAAAAAGCTTTTTCTGGGGCTGGAGAGATGGCTCAGCAGTTAAGAGCACTGACTGCTCTTCCCGAGGACCCAGGTTCAATTCCCAGTACCCACATGGCAGCTCATAACTGTCTGATAATCCAGTTCCAGGGGATCTGACACCTTCACACCAATGCACATAAAATAAAGTTAAATAAAAAAATTTTTTTAAAAAGATTTTTTTCTGTATTGATTCTAATATATACATATTTATAAACTGTTTTATACAAATACATATATTTTATACAACATATCTGTACATATGTTTATACAAATACATATACAAATACAGAGTAAATTTTACGTATATATAAAAAGATCTCAAACCTTAAGCTGTGTAACAGTGTTTGGGCATGAAGGTTGCCAAGAATGCCTCATCCTCAGCTATTCTGAGCTGGGACGGAGGTCTGAGAATATGAGCAAAGCACATCGCTTGCTTCCGTAGGGCATGACAGCAGGAAGGACACAGCCACAAGAGCACATGGCAGGCAGTCATGCATTCTAGCCATGCACGCTAGAACGAGCTACTTACCTGAGCTTCGGCATCCTGTCTCTAACAATAATATCTATTTAGCAGGACTTTGAAAGGGGATAATAACTAGAAAACAGTGCCAGGAATCCAAGTAAATCAAAACCAAGTTTTCACTGGTGACTGCTTACATAACTGTAGTTTATTATTGCTCACCAGCAGGAAAACCTTTTGAGACTTGTATGTTAGGTAATTTTGTCCTTGTGTGGATTCTGTAGTGTGTACACACACAGACTAAGATGCCTACAGAGTCACTAAGCAAAACAACCTCTTCAGCATCATGAAGGAGGGGCCAGAATGGAAGCAAGAATGAGAGGATGGGGAGGGATGCTGTGAGATGGTGCCTCTGGGTCAATTGCATCCCAGGAATCACAGCAGCTAGGGTTTCTGAGACTAGCTCAAGACTGGGCCCATCAACATTCCATCATGGACAGAGGAGGGGCATTAGGGCTCCATTGTTCCCTGAGGAACCATTGATAGTTAATGGATCCTGGAGGAGGGGGAGTCATTGTCTTTGGTGGTATGGCCACTTGTAGAACGCCCATGCTCTAGTAAACAACCTCTGAACCATGCTCATGCAAACAATTCTAATTAAATTCAGTGAGTCCAAAAAAAAAAAAAAAAATAGGAAGGGGACTGGCAGAAAGAAGAAGGCATTCAGTGTGGGGATGGGAGGGATAGGAGAGGGCAATGGGGTGTTATCAAAATCACATACATGAATGGAATTGTCAGAGAATAAAATTTAAAAGTAAAAAAAGAATGGGCATGGTTCAGTCTCAAGTACATCCTGTGTGTCATAATTCGATAAATCTATTAAAAACCCAAAGAAAAAATAGGTGTGAACCACAAAGCGTAGGGGCTAGCCTCCTTACCCTGCCCCCAGCCACCGAGACAAGGTTAAGCCTCACTAAAGGGAGTCAGGTGCTGAACCGCTAAGGAACTTATACTATTAATTAATTGAGGCCGGTGCTGTCAGATACTTGGTACGTATGACGGCTACAGAGATCCGATAGTATTAGCTTTGCATCAGGAAAACGGGGGTTAATCAGGCAGCGTTTGTAGGAATGTTGGTGCCAGTTCCTTCCAGTAGCTGCCACTCCTGAGACCTGTGTTTTATATGATGACTATATATCCAGAAACAAGTTTTTATTTTTTCCCTATAAGACAGCATTGAATAAATCAAAGCTCACCCTTTTGCAACTTCTCATATTGTTCTCTTGTCTCCAGAAATTCTTCTTCAAACTAGAGTAAGGAGAGAGAGACATGGTTATAACTTTAAGATGGGAAGCAGGGAGACAGAGATTCTGACACCTTTTGGAAATGCCTTAGAGCTTTCAGAATGAAATCTAAAAGGGAACCGCAAAGCTGTCGACTCCCACCTAAAAATAAGATGGGGCGTGTATTTAGAGATTAACTCTCAGGGGTGTCCAGCCTTTTGACACTGTGACATGATGTTGTCATATTGGCTGCATTCATAGCTATCCTGGAATGCATGTGGCTGGGGTGGGGAGCACTTCTGGTTGGATGAGCCTGAAGGGATGAAGGGGACCGGAAGACCTTGGAGGTTTACTTACATCAAGGATCCCCAAGCCCATTTTCCCACTTTTGTTTTGCCTGGACTAGCTCTTCCCTTACTCTAAACACTTGTCTTTGCCCCAAACTTCTCCAGTGATTCCCCCCCCTTTTTTTAAAAAAAGACTTATTTATTTATTATGTATACAATATTCTGCCTCCATGTATGCCCACATGCCAGAGGAGGGCGGCAGATCTCATTACAGATGGCTGTGAGCCACCATGTGGTTGCTGGGAATTGAACTCAGGACCCCTGGAAGAGCAGCCAGTGCTCTTAACCACTGAGTCATCTCTCCCGCCCAATTTTCCATCTCCCCTCACCTTCTTCCTTATTTGGTTTTTATAATTTTTCCTTCCTACCAGATCAATTTCAGTTTATCTTTGGGACTGATATATTCAAAGAAGGAGATCCAAAGATCCCACTCAAGTGAGGCTGTGGTCATTTCCTGATGGGTCTTCTGAAGCTTTGCGATGGTGGCTTTGTCCTTCACAACTTGAGATGGTGTGGGACAGATGAGCAAGCTAGGGAAGAGTCCTCATAGGGGAAAGTGGAAAACAAAGCCAGCAGTGAGCCCTTACTCCAGAGGACATGGTATGCAGACTGAGAGAGACCGTTCTAGGCCAATTCTATAAAGTCAGGGGCAGGGGTTAGAGATAAGGGAAGAGCCAGTTAACAGATCGCACATCTGGGCTGGGGCTCCAGCGAGCAGCCATGAACATTCCAGCAGTGAGGTGCTCAGGTAGGAGTTAAATGGCCTCAGAAAAACCAACCAGTCCAGTAGAGAGAATGGGCTAGATGTACAGTTCTTCCCCTAAGATCTTTTCCTCTCTAGGAGCTTCAGACGACCCCAGGCCTTCATCTTCCCTCCACCCCTGTACCACATGCATGACTCTAATCTCCCCACTTTTCTCTTATCTAAGAAAACAGCTGGAAAGAAAGAGAAGAAAGAGCTGAGCCTTAAGTTCCATCCCCAACCAGAAACCAACCTCCACTCCCGCGGCAGCCAGCAGCCAGCGGATGGACTCCATCCTGCCTCTGCCCTGAAAGTAGTAGAGCTTGGGCTTGGTTTCCATGACTCCTGGTTCAGTTTCCTAGGGGGAAGCAGTAAAAAGTGCATTTGAACAACAAACTAGTATACAGTGTATGCTTTGTCACCGTTTATAGCCAGGATGAAACAGGGTAAGCAAAGCTCTTGTGCAGGGATGCTCACACACACACATGTGCACACACATACACACGCACATGCACACACACACAAGGTAAAGCTATAGAGAAAAAGCACAAAGGCAGGACAAAGGATGGCTCTATGAATATCTGGCTAGGACTGGGGAGGGGCATTTGAGGCTTCTGGGCTGTCAACAAAGTCCCGCTTCTTGAACAGAAACAGCAGTCTTTAAAATTAGCCACTTAAATGTGTATAAATTGTTTGCTTTATGCTTTATAAATGTTGTCGCTCACAACTGAGACACAAGAACAAACTATACTCAACAAGGGTATATTGTTTGAGATCACCTCTGATATTTGGAGAAAGGAACCAGGAATTGATATAATGGTTTCCTGAATATCTCTAATAT
>NW_026067900.1:11572936-11587501 GCF_014885135.2 Alexandromys fortis | reverse complement strand
AAGGAAATTGAAGCAGTAACAAAGAGAGGTCCCCAACCTACAGACCTTTAGTAAGAAGAATGAGGCAGGAATGAAAAATCTTCCAACTAGAGAACAGCTGGGCCCAGAGGGACTCGCCGCGGAATTCCATTAGATGTTCAAAGAAGATCTACAGCTAACATTTCTTGTATTCGTTAAAAAAAGAAAGCGATAGGGCTGGAGAGATGGCTCAGTGGTTAAGAGCACTGGCTGCTCTTGCAGAGAGAGGTTCTGAGTTCAATTCCCAGCAACCACATGGTGGCTCACAACCATCTTAATGAGATCTGGCGCCCTCTTCTGGTGTGCGGGCATACATGGAGGCAGAATGTATACATAAGAAATAAATAAATCTTTAAAAAAAGAAAGAAAGAAAGAAAGAAAGAAAGAAGGAAAGAAAGAAAGAAAGAAAGAAAGAAAGAAAGAAGGAAAGAAAGAAAGAAAGAAAGAAAGAAAGAAAGAAAGAAAGAAAGAAAGAAAGAAAGAAGGAAAGAAATAAAGAAAGTGATAGAAAGACAAGGAGCACTCCCAAACCCCTTCAAGCCCAGACCGGTATACAAAGGAGCAAAGCATTTGAACAGTGGTGAGAAACCAAGGCATTGTCAGTCCTGTGTCTCTCATCCAGGTTCTGCTTGAGTTGGTTTGAATTAAATTATTTTTAAATATGCAAAGTGCTACTTTTCTCAGTAATCACTTCTTCATGCACAAAGAAAAAAGTGGCACCTGGGCATAGTGGGGCACATCCCAGGCTGAGGCAAGGGAATCCTGCTGCCCGTCTCCAAGTGTCTGGTCATTTAGCAAAATTATTTAGCATCTGCTCTGTGTATCTAAGTTTCTCTAGATATGCTGTTCCCAAATATATTTTGCTAAAATGCATTACGATCAATCAGGTCAGCCTCACACATAGAAATTAAAGTTTTTGCCAAAAGAAAAAAATTATCACAAATTTTTTTTTTGGTTAAGTATATTGAAAGATATAGTGTCATTAAAACAAAAACAAACAAAATACCATACTGTTGGCCTGGGGGGGGTGTGCAGTGATAGAATAGTTGCTTCACAAGCAGAAAGTCTTGGGTTTCACACACACACACACACACGTGCACACATGGTGAGCACACATATAACACAGCGTTACAGAAATTGCACAGAGCCTTACAGAATGTCTTAAGTCACTTCCTGCTGTTATTTGCTTTCTGTTACTATGATAAAAACTCTGACCGACAACACTTGCTTTACTTTTCCTGGACATAGTCTGTTGAGGGAAGCCAAGGCGGAAGCTGAAGCAGAGACTTCTGAAGCGTGGAAGGAACACTTTCTACTTACTGGCCTGCTTCTCGGGTCTTGCTTAGGCTGTTGTTTTAGAGTAGAACTCTGAGAGGCAGGAATGGACTTGAGAACCAACAAATCAAAAAAACTCCGGTTCCTACTCCTCGAGAGTTGTCCAAGGATGTACCGAGTTAAACAGAGCTAGCTCACCAATTGGGCTTTTGGTGCCATGACCTTGGGAGCTGAGGTTTCAGAACGGGAGCCCGGGCACAGCAGTTCATTCCAGAGCTCATTTGGGCTGAGCAGAGAGTAGCCCTGAGTGACAGCTTTCGGCTAACTGGGTCACTGCTTAGAGAAAAGGCAGCAAGTCCAAAATCTTCCGGACGGAAGAACACTACTCCTACTACAGTTGCACGAGTTAAGCCACAGATACTAGCTGAAATTTCAGCTCTAAGCCAGGCAGGAGGATAGTTTAGGGCTGCCCGGGCTACAAAGAGAGTTCATCACCAGCTTGAGCAATTTAGTGAGACCCCGTGTCAAAACAAAAGTAAAAGGATGGATGAAGACATTGCTTAGAGCGGTTACTGAGTATAAACAAGGCCCTAGTACAATCGAGCAATAAAAGAAAAAGAAAAATTGCACCTCTCTTTTTAACTAGGTTCTTAAGTTCTATGAGCCTCAATCTTCTCATTCATTCAAAACCAATGGTGTTCTTCATATCTGTTCATTGATAACTCGTTTCATTGGCTACGACACTGAGAGGAGATATCATGCAAATCACGGAACATAGCAAACCGAAAACTGACCCTCCTCCCTCTCAGATGATGGCAACATTTGCAGGTGAGAAAAGAGGAACCTTGTTTCTGTCAGGAGGGAGCAGCATTCTCCAGAGCGCACTTTTGGACCACCAGAAGCAGTTTCTAGGTGCCTCTTAGGAAGGGAAGGTAGAGATGGGGCTGGAGAAATGGCTCAACTGTTAATAGCCTTGGCTGCTCTTCCAGGGGAATCGGTTTCATTTTCCAGAACCCACATGGCAGCTCACAACAGCCTATAAGTCCAGTTTCAGGGGATCTGACACCCTACTGTACACATGAGGTGCCCAGACATGCATGCGGGCAAAACATACACATTTTTTTTTTTTTTTTTAAGGAAAAGAATTGAGGAGACCTGGTCCAGATGAAGTTTAGGAAACTGAGTCTAGAACAAAAATTCAACCAGCCTGCCCTGGGGCTCAGTATATAACCCTGGTCTACTTTTCCCATAAACCAACCACTGGGCCAACACGGGAACATGGGTCTTTGTGTTGGATGTCGCCAGCTAGCATAGGCTCCTGCTTGAAATCAGCTCCTCCAAATAGCTCCCAATACGTTATGTGGATTTTTACTGCAGCCACACAGCACCCCTGTGGGACAGAGGGTCTTGGTTATCTACTCCCCATCTTTCTTACTCAGACATTTAATTTTATCAATTAAGTGGATTGATTGGTTTGTGTTCCCCAAATGCCAAGGGCTTACTTACACACTTTCTTAGATAAAAAACATAAAGCTAAGCAAGAGACACTTACCTACCTAGGTCCTCATAGCTACTCAAGAATAAACCAAGTGAGCTGCCCTGTGGTATTTAAAGACTAGGGTGGGCAAGTCTGAGAACAAGTGAATTAGAGCTTTTTTTTTTTTTAAGAGCCCCATCTTCTAAGCGCAGCACAGCTCCTCCCTCCCTGCACAAGTAAGAAGGAAAACTTCAGTGTTGGATTGTTTGAGTGGAATCGTCCCAACACTCATGGAGTGGACACATAGATGCAGAAAGATTTTGTTTACCATTGAAGCGTTACGGCACGCTACGGCTGCCACCTATCTCCTTTTTAAGTAGGAAAACAAAATATTTGAAAATTTTCTAGGGAGGAACAAATATATAGTTGCTCAAAATACTAATACTAATAAATATTTTTAAATTTTCAGCTTTGTATCTTATGTCAATCAGTCAGTTAAAACCTCACTTAAATCTTACGTACTTTCTTTTGAAGCTAGAGTTGATGTATAATGAACGAGGGTGTTTTAGCATGCCCAGTCATATAAAAGCTGTGCACAGACAATGCAAGCCTGTAAGGCCATAAATGAATGTCCATCTGCTAGTTTCTTCAGTTACACACACTCCCTGGTAAGCAGGGAGAGAAGTTAGGACGAGTAATAAAGATGAACTTTCAAGATGGCTGGCTTCTTCTACACCCTCCTGGCTGGAGACAAAGGCCAGGCCCCTTCAAACAAGGTCTTGGAGGCTTTCTTCTCCTACTAGCCGGCCCACTGAAGAAAAACTAGCTCAGCAAATTCCTAGCGGAATCAGGATATGTTTACACAAGGGTAGCAGGCCTGCAAAACACCTTTCCTTCCAGGTGACCAACCCTAAGTTAGGGGAGGAAAAACAACTCCTCAGAGACTTAAGACCCCAGCCCTGTGGAGGGTCTTTCACTCTGTGTGCGCTGTGTGTGTGTGTGTGTGTGTGTGTGTGTGTGTGTGTGTCGCCCCATCCCCAGTAAATGCTGATTCTGTCTGCTCCTGCCTGTGGGTGTTTGAGATCTCTTGTCACTGCTACTTCTTGAGGTCGAGGTTTTTCCTGCCTTTTAATAATTTAATTGGCAGAAAAAGCGAACCCTACCAAGACCCCTGGATCGTATCAATCACTTATCTTCTATGCAGAAAAATTTGTGCCTTTTATCTGGCCTACACAAGCTTTGAAATAATGGCCATCAAATAAATCACAAATTAAGATGATTGCCGATTATAAGCTGTAGATTTAGTGTAACTATTCAGCTCAAGAGGAGTACACACACACACACACACACACACACACTAACCTTATTCTTCTAGAACTGGTCTCCAGGCACTGGAGAAGGAAGCTGCTAAATCGGCTAAAAGAAAGTTCAGAGCCCTTCAGATTTGATAGCAAGCTTCCGCCCACCAGCCAGTGAGCTTTTAAGAAGTGCGCAAGCCTCCAAGGCTTCAGTTTGTGCTCTCAGCTCAGTTAACTCTTTGTTCCCCGGGGAGAACTGGTGTGCTGGAGAAACTTTCCCCGGCTCATTCAACAGACATTTCTGAGTACACTCTTTTGGGGTGTTGGCACTACAGAGGGGGCATGGCGATTCCACTTCTTGTGCTGGCAGTGTTTACATTCTCTTTGGGGGGAAGCTTAGGTAATATAAAGATATAGATAAATGCACCGTATTCAAAATAGCCATAGCAGCAACATATTGAGTGGTTATAGCTTGTAGATCCGTGGATTCATTGTATGTCAACAGAATCATGAAGAACAGTAGAGAAGAACAGGAGAATGGGAACGTTATGCTATGGTCCATTTTTGTGCTGCTAAAAAAACAGAAGCCTTGAGACTCAAGAGTTTATTTTTGAAAACAAACGAAAAGTTTACTGACAGTTCAGCAGGTTGGGCAATCTGAAATTGAGAGGCTTTCACCCAGAAAGGAAGGCTATCTTATTGCCTCGTTCTACAGTACAAGGTAAAATGAAAGGAAAAAAGTGTGTCCTTAACAAGAAAGGGAGGGGGCAAACTGTGCACTTGCACCTTAGGAGTGGATTTCTAAGGACTGCTTGACTTTGCCCCTCCCTCCCTGTCTCTTTAAGGAGGAGCTTTTCTCTTTCATTTTGCCCTGTATTGTAGAATGAGGCGGAGGCATAAACAACTGTTTGAAACAAAGGCATGAGTGCCATTCCTGGAGCAGCAGTACAGAACCACGTATAGTCAAGGTTTCAGGTGCAGACATAGCCCAATCCTTGGGAAACAGAGTTTTAATCATAAACAGGAATCAACCTAGTTTGTCTTACTATAAGATGACTTTAAAACCGAAGATGGAGGCAGACTGGTTCTTCAACCCATCCCCACTCCTCAGCAACATTAACCCACTCATGACAGCAGAGCCCTCGTGGATCTCATCACCTCCTAAAGAGTGCTGCCCCTCAAAACTTACTCAATGCATCATGGGTTAAGTTTCCTCCGTAACAGGCCTGGCAGAGACAAAGATACTGGAAGATACTTTGTATCTCCAATCTGACTGTTGAACAAAGGGTCTCAAAGAAATGGGGCTCTCCCCAGGAATCTCAGAAGGGCCTGGCCAGAACCCGGGAGGGCCTTGCCTTCTGGGAAGTGATTTCTTTCTCACAGTCTCTAACAACTTGTCAGAGCACCTTACAAGATGCCACCGAAATCCAGAAAAAATGACGAGTCTTTGTGGACAGGACACCGAGACCTTGAATGTGCATACCTTGGACTCTGTTTAAACTTTGATCTCACTTCAGGACCTAGAAGACAGACTGGGAAGGTGGGGGATGGCTGGATGCCGTGTCCTTCTTCCCAGTATGACCATAAATCCCCTTTTTCTGCTTTCCACTTTTAAATAGGCTGTCTTAAGGAGCTCACTGAGGGTGGGTGGCTAGGTCTGACTGAGGAAGAAGCTGCCCATCTTGGAAATCTGCCGCCTTTCTTATCCTCTCCCTGTCTGTCTGCCTACCGGGGGAGTCTGTCTGGAGTGCAGACTCTGACTCCTAGTCTCTCACTTCCACATCGGAATACAGAATTTGGGGTAAACAGAAATCTGTATTCCCCAGCCTCAGATTTGGCTCTAAAAGAACCATCTTATCCTCTTCAAGGTGAGAAGTCTCTATCTTGTTTTGTTTTGTACTGAAGAATCCCAGTAGGATGATGAGGCTCACAAGAGCCAGAGAAATTAAATTTGCAAGACTCATGAAGTTACGCCTCGAGATTGAATTAACAAACAGTCAGTATGGGGAGGAGACTCTTTTGGGCAGCTGACTTCAAGCTGTCCAGTGAGCTCTGGCGTGCAGCTCTCATTGCCTATGCTGAGGCAGACTTCTCAATGATGCAGCCACCCTACTCCTGAGAGATCATTCAATCAAGCTCCTGTACATAGCCTTGACCACTGTCAACTAATTGGTTTATGAATATAAACAGGGTTCTAGATCAGCTCCTTCTGTCTGTCAGCGCCTGGGATGAATAGACATTGTTTGCATCTCTCCAGGAAAAGCCAGAAAGCACAGCAGAACCTGCACAAGGACCTACAGATCCAAATGTGTGTTGGGGAGAGGCAGTCCTGTGCTCCCTGCTGTGGGAGCACAAGCTGTCTAAGGGCAGGACAACCTTTTGGGGGACCCCAGGGTGTCTCTCTCTAGGTGTTATGGGGTGACATGCCTCCTTGGCCTAGAGAACATGTTTCCATCCCTGAAAGTATCATGTATGGGCTATGATCTTAGGCAGCACTATGTGGCCACTGCCACGGGAGACAGGAGATGCAGCTGTGGCTGCGCTGTCTGCCTAGGAAACAAGGGAGGACTTGAGAAAGATGTGTGGAGAGGATTACACATGCCACTCTGATTTGGTAGGAGATACAGGACGAGTGGAGGAGGAGGAATTGTCTTTCTGTGTCTTACAGCTGGTGGTCTATAAGGGAAAGAGAGTACATATTAGAATCTATACTCAAAAGCCCTTCCTTACCATGATGTCTTCTAGTGTTGTGAAGAGACACCATGACCACAGCAATTCTTATAAAGGAAAACATTTAACTGGGGTGGCTTACAGTTCAGAGATTTGGTTCACTATCATCATGGCAGAACACGGTGACTTGAAGATGTTAGGAATACTTCCTAAGGTGAGCTCCCTGCCAATGCAAAATTCCCAATCAAGCCAAATCGAACAAGCCAAATTAAGAAATATCCAGGTTTAATGGGAGTTCTGCACTCTCTGGTGGCCCTGAGGGGGAACCGGGAAGCCGAGCAAAAGGGCCCACAGGGAGGAAAGAAAAGGGACCACGTGTGTTCCTCTTTCCGAAGATTACTTAAATACCCTGGGGAGTGGTCCTGACCCCACCCAGGACCTGGCCTACTGGGATTTGGAATCCAGACCAGGCCTGGGGGCTGGGATAGATGCGAGGGGCTGGGGCCTAAGTTCCCAACTTGACATTCCAGACTCTTTGGCTATAGGGGTGACAGAAAATTGAAGTGGTAATTATACACTTAGGCTCTCTTTGGAAAAAAAGGGCATAGACTCAAATCCGGCTACTTCCTGCAGGCATGGGGTGACATGGGGAAGGGAAGAGCTCTGTGTCCACGTTCAGCAAGAGGTGTGGTTGGAAAGGCATCCCATGAACGGTACCAGCATGGGTGTCCCAAGAGCTTGGCAGCCGAGGAGGGGGTGAGGATTACTGTGTGAGGTCCTGTCCATCGAGGTTTGAGAGGCCTGAGTTCAATGGAGAGCTTGGTTAGTTGTTGTTTGATGAGTCCCATTGTCCAGGAGATGTTGAGAGCTTCTGACACCAGCTCCATGACCCTGAGCCACCACATCTGCTATTTCCCTGGAGACCGGAAATGCTTCTATCCATCCTGTAAAAGTGTCCACAAGTGTTAAGAGATAACGAAGCTTTTTATGAGTAGGCATATGGGTGAAATTAATCTGTCAATCTTTGCCCGGTTGGTGTCCACAAAGTTGGTATATGTGGAGAGCTCCTTGTGTGTTGGCCTTGGCACACACTGGCAGGAGGAGTGAACCTGTAAAATAGAATCTTGGAGATGGGCAGGGTTAAAAGGGGCTTGAAGAAGTGGAACAAAGCTTTGGGGAAGCGGCTAAGGATATCTCCATCCAGCGAAGGTGCTGGGCAAGCAGGTATCACTAAGAAAGGATGAGAGAAAAATTGTCCTGCAAGAATGCAGGGCAGTGGCAAAGTTTTAAGTGGGGAACATCCAAAGATGGTGTCTTAGGGTTTCTAGTGTTGTGAAGAGACACCACGACCACAGCAATTCTTATAAAGGAAAACATTTAACTGGGGTGGCTTACAGCTCAGAGATTTGGTCCACTATCATCACGGCAGAACACGGTGACATGAAGACAGGTGTGGTGCCTGAGGAGCTGAGAGCCCTACATTGTTTTTTTGGGGGGTGGGGTTCAAGACAGGGTTCTCTGTAGACCTGGCTGACCTCAAACTCACAGATGTCTGCCTGCCTCTGGCTCCCGAGTGCTGGGATTAAAGGTGTGTGCCACCACCGCCCAGCTGAGTCCTACATGTTGATCCACAGGCAGCAGAAGGAGGAACAGTACCACACTGGCCAGACTTGCGTTTATAAGACCTCAAAGCCCACCCCTACAGTGACAAACTTCCTCCAACAAGGTCATTCCTCCTAACAGTGCCACTGCTATGGGCCACGCACTGCTATGGGCCACGCATTCACACACATGAGTCTGTGGGGCCCGTTCCTAGTCAAGCCACCACAGATGGGAAGAATTGGTAGTGAGAAAGCAAGGTTGAAGAGATAGGTAACACCTCCCCAGGTCCAACTTTAATGTGGGGGATGGAGAGACCCATGTTCTGGCACGCAGACGAGGATAGGACTGTGTTCACAGCAGAACTGAGAAAGAACTTATCTCTGTAGGGACAGTGAGGTTGCTATGGGGGCTTTAGTGGTCTGGCTGGGCCCCATGGGGTGTGGTCTTTATGTCACAGGAGAGGCTCCGGAGTTTGTGTGATTTAGACCAGCATACAAACTGGGTTTATCATGAAAGACTAAAACATTTAGGAAGAAAAGGGAAAGAAGACAGTGGGGCCTGTCCAGGTCACTCAGAAGAGCATGTGGCATGACGTATGTCAAGGCAGAATTTCTAGAGAAAGGACTGACCTGAAGTTCTCTGCTCATCTGCTCTGGAATGCTAGAGTCTGAATGGAAGCTTCCTAAGGGGGTAAAAGGAGTAGAAGCTAGAATGGTACAGGTGAACAAGATTAAACTAAACCTACAGGTTAAGTACATCACACACCCAGTGGAAACTGTACACAGGTGGAAATTGTATACCCAGACCTAAGCCATTTTAGCAGCCAGGGGTGGCTAACCATGGCAGTGGCCATGGTCCAGGGTTATGTCCTCTCAGAACCAGGGAGCTGGCTCCAATAACAGACATAACAGGAAGAGCCCTCCTCTATCACGATCCTGCACTGAGCTAAGCACATTGAGCCAGGCTTGCTGCGCTATTGTGGGTAGGAAGATGTGTGATGGCCTCCTGACAGTGTGTGAGAAGGAGGGTGAGTATCCCTCCAGCCAACATTCCCCCGTCATAGCTGGTGACAGCAATGACGACATCTTTTCATCCTTTTTTTAAAGAAAGATTTATTTTTATTTTGTGTGTCTGAGTGTTTTGTTTGCATATATGTCTACCACATGTGTGCAATGCCCACATATCCGAGACGAGGGCATCAGATACCCTGGAACTGGAGATACAGACAGCTGTCAGCTGCCATTTCAGTGCTCGGAACTGAACCCAGGTCCTCTGCAAGAGCACCAAGTGCTTTGCACTGCTGATCCATCTCTCCAGTCCCCAAGAGAGAGATCTTTTCATTCTATGCTAGACCTTAGTAACGCTTACTCTTTAGTATCCCTTTAGTTATCCAAGTCCTTTGCTGCTCTGGAGTGGAGAATGCATTGCGTCTGAACCAGGTTTATCCTGTTGATTTCAACCTTGGGCAGTTGCTGAAGCCGCAGGTGGTGACATGAGGAAGAAGTTCAGAGTTACAAGTAACTCCTTCCCACACCCCAGCCCCAGAGAAGGTGTTTTAGTGAACAAAAAGGGGCTCATAAAGCTCCACAGGGACAGATAACCTTAGCTTCCCTCAAGGGAGTGGAGCTGGTCATAAAACTTTCCCCGCTTCGTTTTCAACAAAGGAAACTACTAAGTACCCACAAGGGGAGGGGCAGGAAAGGTGAGCACCCACACTGACATCAACCTGTCATATTTCAAGTGCTCCACAGACTCAGGGCTGCCATAAGGGACAGTGCAGAATAGAACCTGTCTGTCTGCCACTGCAGTCCCAGCGGGCACCAGTCTCTCAAGCATACTTGATGGTTTTTCTCTGCAGACCACTTACTACTAAGTTTGCCGTCACTGGTTGGGAAAACAGCCCAGTACTTTCCTCAACACCTGTGCCCAACCCTTTAACTGCCAAACCCCGGGTGAGGTACAGCTATGGATTCAACTGGGCTTCAGCGGGGTCAGGCATTGAACACAGGTGAAGACAGAAGGCTCATGCCCTGTAAGTAGGAGCTGGTGTTGCACATGAAAGTGGAGTCATAGTTACGGAGATCTGTTGTCCTTCAGTAGAAGTTTAACTTGGGCCTGGCCCCTGCTTATGGCTGGCTGCTGGTGGTCAGCCAAAAAGATGGCTGCGGAGGGAGCAGGCTGCCCACTTCTGTATAGGAAGCTGATAGCATAAAGGAGACAGAAATGGGAGGAATGGGGCCCAGGAGAAAAAGGAAGGGGCACAAAGAGGTTAGCTGGAGGTGGAGAGTCTCCTAGGGAAGGAGGGAGGGAAGGGAGGAAGCTGTGGGGAGTGGGGAAAGGCCACTTTCATCCTTCAGCTCTGGAATTCCTGAACACAGAGGCACAATAATTTTAAATCTGCACTCCCTCTTGCCACAGAACATCTTAAGCTCTGTACACGGTTGCTTTCACTGCTCCACTCGTCATTCTGCAGCACGTGAACTGCTCTTCTGACTCCAGAAATTCTTTCTCAAGAGAGATTGTCCCCCTAGAAGGTAAATGTCGTGACAGGTGAAAGATTGAAAACACAAAGTTAAGCTGCTGTCTGGAGAAGCAAGAGAGAAAGAACCCATTAGCACCCACATCTTGGTTTCCAAATAATACAACCCATGAAGAAAAAAAAAAAAAAGGAGGGCTCCTGCGAATCAAGACCACTCTGTTGTGTTCCGTGATGACCAGAGAGTGAGGAAGTCTCAAGGACATTATTTTATGAGATTCCCTGGCCACATTTGGAATAATTTGAGAAAAAAACAAACAACAAAAAATAAAACAAAAAAGACATAATAATGATGATGCCAAAAGAAGGGAGTAAATAAAAGCTGTTTTGCAGAAGAACTACAGTTAATTAATGAAAATAAATTATAAATAAAAGATAAAATTACAAAACCACCAGTGTTCTAATGACTTATTTTGGTAAAGATCATAATGAAAGTTTGAGGGAATGTCTGGATACCACCCTGGATTTCCTGATTATTATGAAGAGAAAAATGTATCGTGTATCTTTATAACAGAAAAGCACAGAGAATTTACCAACTACCTAATCCTTAAACTTAATTTTCAAAGGAGGACACTCGGATGTCCTCCTGTTCCTTCTGTTGTGACACTGAGAAGGGCAAAGTAACACTAGAAAAACAAACAAACAACAACAACCCAACACAAACAGTCCTGCAACCACAAGGTAGAAACAGGCCTATCCAGAACAGGGGACTTTCGGTGAGCTAACAGCCTGGACTCAAGGTCAAAGTCATGGTGGGAGACAGGTATTATTCTCAGTGAACTCTCTTGAGGGTTTCAACACTGTCAAGATGTTGAAATAGGCTGAGAAACCATCAGAGCTTTGGAGAAACTGAGGAAACAAGTCTAAATACAACAGTAGATCTTTGGAATAGCAAGAGGACCTCAGTGGAAAAGCATCGTGAACCCCTAATACAGCCTGCGGTCCATTTACTCACGCACCAGTGACTTTAGTTCTCGGTTGTCGCGGTTATGTAAGGCTTTAGCATGAGGGAAGGGTGGGGGCTCTACAAATCTAACGTTATCCCCGGGTAAGGCTTACAGACCTCGTTCAGTGTACTGTGGCATGCTACTAAGGTTCTGCATAAGACAGACTGCTTTGATGATATCAGCCTGCTAATTTTGGTGGGTGTGATAATCCTTCCTGCTAGAAATACTTATGTGTGGCACTCCCACGGGAAACAATGTCTGGATTAAAATACTCCAGCATATCAAGAAGAGGCAGGAGGAACACCGAACAGGATCAGCATAAGCTGATTACTGTCAATCAGGGTAGGGCTGAACACATGGAATTTATGCAATATTTTGTTTGCTGGTATCTGAACATGTCCATAGGGAACTAAAAGAATAGAACAGAAGCAAAAATGCACATGTAGGCAAGGAACCACGGCTGCTAGCTGGGCACCAGGAACAGAAAACTCGCCTAGAGGGTGTATAATTAATAAAACTGGCAAAAATTAACGTTAATTCTCTTTGTCCTTCTTAACCAATAGATATCCATTGGCCATGACTCAGAAACCAAGGGTAACATAAGGAAGTGGGGGTGAACCTTCCGTTAATCATATTCTATTTTCAAAGAAAAGTCCCCGACAGGAAGGATTTTCTGGCTGAATGGTACCGGCTGTAATGTGGATGGAAGACTCATTGTTAGTGGGCCGGGCACCAGCGAATGCTCATCTCACGGAATGCAACTATTCCCCTCGGATAGAGGACGTCTTGATGGCTTTCTGACTCTCTGAAAAATGAAAGCAGCACAGAGCGGCGAGGCTAGGTCCTATCCTCTGCAGTGTTCTGGGCATAATAAAATGTTCAGGATTTGAGAACATAAGTGTTCTCTTTTATTGTTGCGTTTCCTCTCACACAAAACGTGAAAGAAAGAGCAAAACCTTAGCCTTGGCTTGTTTCTTATTCTGGATCCGGGGAAGCCGGGGCCATTCGTTTGTAATGGCATTATCCTGCCAGGGCAGAACTCCTCAAATTCTACACGCAACGAAGACACACGGGAGGCGGGGCGGGCACGCTACGCGCAGACAAAGCCGAGGGCGGAGCTCCAGGAAGGCCTCACCAATCCAGACGGCTGCGTTTAGCATACTCCGCCCATCTACAAAGCATTCTGGGTATTTTGAAAACAACCTAAACTTAATCACTTTTACCTTATAGCAGAAGGAGATAAAATTCACCTTTTATCACAAGAAACGATTTAAGTTTGTGTTATAAAGTTACAGGATGGCTAAGAAGGGCCAAGTAAAGTCGACCTATCTGTAAAGAGACAAACTTCCACGGGCTTTATAATGCCCGCACGCTCCCCGGTTCTCTCGGATGTGAGGGCGATCTGGCTGCGACATCTGTCACCCCATTGATCGCCAGGGTTGATTCGGCTGATCTGGCTGGCTAGGCGGGTGTCCCCTTCCTCCCTCACCGCTCCATGTGCGTCCCTCCCGAAGCTGCGCGCTCGGTCGAAGAGGACGACCTTCCCCGAATAGAGGAGGACCGGTCTTCGGTCAAGGGTATACGAGTAGCTGCGCTCCCCTGCTAGAACCTCCAAACAAGCTCTCAAGGTCCATTTGTAGGAGAACGTAGGGTAGTCAAGCTTCCAAGACTCCAGACACATCCAAATGAGGCGCTGCATGTGGCAGTCTGCCTTTCTTTTGTCCCTAAAACCCTAAAAATTTTTTTAAAAATGAAAAATTAGGGATATATACGTAGATAAATTTATTTAAATAGCTGTTTTTGGGAGTCTTGGAGATCTGGGTTTAAGCTACCCCACCCAGCTTAAATGTATTTTTTTAAAGCAATGTTATTAGGAAAATATTATTATACGTGAAGGGGCACACCCCCAGTAGCGTAGCTGTAACTGTAGTAGCCAAGGAAGTCATCCCATTTAACAAGCCAGTCTCGTGGTGAGAGGGGAACTTTGTGTCATTCATTGTAAGGCTAATTATTCTAGCTTTTTAGCAAGGCTTACAGTACCGCCTCCCCAGGGTGGTCCTATATCCAAGTGATTGGCCAGGCCCAAGTAGAATACCAGGTCTCCACCCAGAGGAGAAATTCTATTCTCTTGATCAGAAGGAGTTTTTTCTTAATATGCATCTATTGCTATACACTAATATACACCCCGCTCAAGAGGTAACCCTTAATTATTGCTATCTGGCCTCTGGCAAGAACTTCGCTGCCAAGAGGCCCCATTGTCATGTCTGGCTTTTATTTTTATTACATTACTGATTATTTATTTTTATGTTGATGAACTTTGTCAAGTTGGGAGCGTAGGTACCAGCCCCTCCCACCTATCTCAGGCCCCAGGCCTGGTCTGGACTCCAAATCCCAGCAGGCCAGGTCCTGACCCCTCCCTGGGGGTGGAGTCAGGACCACTTAACTTCACCCCCCCCCCCACACACACAGCCCGGGTATTTAAACGAGCTCCCAAAAGAGGAACAGACCGTGGTCTCCCCTTTTCTTCCTCTCGGTGGTCACGTTTCTGCGGCTTCCTGGTTCCCCCTTGGGGCCACCCGAGAGCACAGAACTCCCATTAAACCTGGATATTTTTAAAATTGGCTTGATTGGGAGCTCGCGTAAGGAAATATTCCTAACGGACTTCTTTTTTATCTATCTATCTATCTATCTATCTATCTATCTATTTATTTATTTATTAAAGATTTCTGTCTTTTCCCCCCC
>NW_026067900.1:11473587-11572584 GCF_014885135.2 Alexandromys fortis | reverse complement strand
CGATAGAACATCCCCCTTGTCTCAGTGTATGGGTGCACCCCTCGCGGTCCTGAGTTCCTTGCTTGTGCTCTCTCTCCTTCTGCTTCTGATTTGGACCTTGAGATTTCAGTCCGGTGCTCCATTGTGGGTCTCTGTCTCTGTCTCCTTTCATCGCCTAATGGACTTCTTATGTGTACCTGGTGCCTGAGGAGTTTACAGGAGGGTGTTGGATCTCCTGAAACTGGAGTTCCTGATGGTTGTGAGCCACATATGGGTGCTGAGGACAGAACCTGGGTCCTTTGCAAGAGCGGTAAGTGCTCTGAACCACTCAGTCATTTTGCTATTCCTTTGTTTCTGGCTCTTAGCCAAGAAGAAATAAACTGTTTACTTTTCTTTGGGATCCTAACCTAGGCAATTTCTACTTCCTGTTCTCATCAGCCCCTTCAAAGAAGTAGCCCTCACTGCCACTCGGAATTGGAGTGATGACTGACCTTGCTGCTTCCAAAAGATTGGAAGCATTTGGTGAAGGAACTCTAGCCGGTCTGACAGGTCCCGTCCTCCGCCCCCCCCCGCCCCCCCCATTCCCTACGCCTTGCTGAACTGTGAGAGTCCTGAAGCTAGTCTCCAAGGTCTCTTCCCTTCTTTTCTTTTTGTCCACTTCCTCCTCCTGAGGCTGACTGTCAAGTTCCAGCTGTTAGGAAGCTCCATCCTGCCCCACTCCTCCCATTCCAGACCCAGCCCCTGTGTGTGTGTGTGTGTGTGTGTGTGTGTGTGTGAGAGAGAGAGAGCGAGAGAGAGACAGAGACAGAGACAGACAGAGAGACAGAGAGAGACAGAGAGACAGAGACAGAGAGAGAGACAGAGAGAGAGACAGAGAGACACAGAGAGAGAGAGACACAGAGAGAGAGAGAGAGAGAGAGAGAGAGTCAGTGTGTATCTCCCCACGCTCAGGAGGTTCTCGTGTTTTTCTCATTCCCTGAGAGTTGCTTAGTTCATTAAACCTGGATTTTTAATTCTGCCTGATGTGATTCATTGCATTGGCAGAGAGACTTAATATCGGGAAAAGAAACCTTTTACCAGCTATTGTTATGCCCAAATCCGCGAAGTATCCGCAAAAGCCAACAAGGAAACCTAGTCCCATATGTAAAAACAAAGAGTCTTTATTTTAATCAAGTTTGCAAACTCAGTCTTTTGCATGTCCAATGTATTGGAATAATCGGAGAGCCCCAAGCTCAATTAGAATTGAGTTTCTATAGTAGTAAAGGTGGGGGGTGAGGGGTCTCTGAGGTTTAGGACCCCCGATTGGCTGACATTTGTCTAGGGGTGTCCTGGTGAGGTGCGCTGGCAGGTGATACTATCTACAGTGGCTGGAATCTTAGGCATTTCTTTTGGATGATCTGTTCTTGGGTGGTGCTCTTACGGTAACCTGTTTGTGGTTCTTCCTGCAGCCAGGTATTGCTTCAGGGTAAACTACTGAAACTCAGACCTCTTATTAAATTTATCGAGGGCCAGAGTTCTACTCTGGCAGGTGATAATGGTTGGAAATAAAGAACATCCTATGGCTGACCTGCCCATACTAAGCTTATCATGGCTGCCCCCACACTATCACAATATTAAAGTCCAGTGTTAGGGTCCAAGAGAAGCCTCCAAAGAAGACCAACAGCCACGTATGCAATAACAAGAGAGCTTTATTAATTCCAACATTGGGTTGGCACTCGGCGACCCCCAAAGAAGGTCATAAACTCCTTTTAAGTGGGACTAGGGGAATTCCAGAGAGGAGGGATTAATCTGGGGCTGGCTAATTGGTGGAGGAAGGATTAGCATGGGGGCTGATTGGTGGAGGAAGGATTAGCATGGGGGCTAATTGGTGGAGGAAGGATTAGCATGGGGGCTGATTGGTGGAAGGTGCTAGTGGTTAGGGTTCTTCCAGTAGCAGGGTAGAGAAAGCTCTCTTTAGTTTTCAGGAGACTGGGGGACACCTGCTGAGCCAGCAAAGGCTGGGCCTGCTGAGGCTGCAGGAGGGACCATGGGATGCCTGCTGAGCCAGCAGAAGGCTGTGGTTTTTCTGAGGATTGCTTGTTTAAGTTCTGTCCATTTTAGTGAACCAAAACTAAAGCTTAGATTTCTGTCAGGCTACTAGGGGAGCCTGGTCTGCACCTCCCATCCCCCACATCCACCAGCTCTTTCACCAGCAATTGATAGTCCCAGCAATTGATGAGTTAATTGGCTCATCTAATTAAAATGCCTAATGAAAATTAAACACCTCATCCTGACATGGGGTTTCCCTTTTTATATTTGCCCGTGGCCACTTTGTCTCCTCTCTCCAGAGGCAGCCTTTTGTCCCCCCAGGACAAACACCCCTTCACTATTTCCTTGTTCCTTTTCCCTTCTATTTCCTGCCTTTTGTCCCTCTGGGGTAAATAAATCTTCTTTGGTTGAGAACTTGGCCTTGGGGGTGTCTTGTGCTGATTTTGAGATCCCTTCATTGGGTGTAACAGTTGGGGTACCCCTAAAAGATGCTATCATCTTTTAGTTTTATCTAAAAGACCCCAAAAGTGCATCAGTGGTTTCGTACCACTTTCAAGTGTAGGGAAGAATGGGTGTCTGGAAACAGACTTAAGGGAGACATGCAGAAAGTCTTTCTCTGTCCCACCCAGCCAGTTTCTAAATCATAACACGGAGACTTATTAATTATGAAAGCTCAACCAATAGCTTAGGCTTATTTCTAACTAGCTCTTACATCTTAAACTAATCCATTTCTATTAACTTACTTTCTGCCTGGTGGCTTTAATACCTCATTTCTGTATGAAGAGTCCAAGAATAAGAAAATAAAAATGTAGATTCTAAAAATAAAAATGTAGAAATAAAGAAATATAAAGTTATAAGTCTAGGAGAACAAGAACAGACTATCAGCAGCTTTCTCAGCAGATCAAGGCTCAATCATTCACAGTGAGCTATTTTCTCAGATGCTTGGGAAGCCTCCATCAGTATAGATCATTTCATTTTACAACTGGCTGTTTTATTTACAAAGTCAGAGCTTCTCCCTGCAAATTGAGAGTAGTGTCCTAGCCATCCTTGATAAAGGGCAGATGTGAACTGAGTTAACCTTTAAGAGACAGAGATGTGTGACCTCTGGGCTAGGCACTGCCTCTGTTATAGGAAACTGGCACCATTTAAAGTGCAGGCATGTGGCTTCAGTATACATGCCTGGAGATACTGTTATTCTTAAAAAACGATCCCCGGGCGGGCTGGTGTAGCCCGCCATGAGAAAAGCGGCTGCAGTTTCCCACCAGCGGGAGGGCACGCGCCGCGCGGGCAGTGGCGGCAGGTAACAGACACATAAACACAGGAAATAGCCATAAGTATTTATTAAGGAAGAGGGAGAAAAAAAGAAAGAAAGAAAGAAAGAAAGAAAGAAAGAAAGAAAGAAAGAAAGAAAGAAAGAAAGAAAGAAAGAAAGAAAGAAAGAAGAGATAAAAGGAGAGAAAAGAGATAAAAGGAGAGAGAGACAGAGGAAACGCGTACACATGTAAAGGAAGCAGAAAGAGGAAGGGTCCCAAGATGGCGACGGGCAGGTCAGAGGTTATGGGAGTGGGCGTGGCTAGGGCAGGGACCAAAAGAATAACAAGTACCATTTTCCTTAGCAAGAATAAAATCCTTAGTGAGAAATAGTTGTGCAAATAACATCTCAAATGGACTTAAGCCTGAGGAATGGGGAGTGTTATGATTTTAGCCACAATAGGGCTGACACTTCCCGGTTCTAGGGTCGTGCATGTGCAGACAAGCCCTCAGGCAGAAGTGCCTCAGGGCCCCTTGGATGTTAAAGGACCACGTGTGAGCCACGTGTGGTGGTGTTGCATCATCCACGTATGACTCAGCTAAGCACTTGCAAGCATGTGTGAGCCCCGTCATATGTGTATGACGTAACCATGCACTAGGTAGCCCTTAAAAGCTGGAGGCACCCCATCTCCTCTCTCTTTCTCTTTCTCTCTCTCCCTCCCACTTTCTCTCTCTGCACACTGACCCTCACCAGGCCTGTACACCTCCCCCAATAAACTCCTAAGTGGGTTTGTTGCGTGTTCAGTGTTTCCTTCTCACTCACGCCAGGTAATTTCAGGAGTCTCCCTTGGACTGGAAAGAGACATATCAATCATTTTTGTCTTTGTTCATATTTTTGTTGTGTAATAATTTCCTCTGAGAACCTTGTCTTTAAACTACTTATGACACAGGATATTAAAGGGGAAGGTGAAATATTCTATTTATGAAGCTCATTAAGTTCAAGAAGTAAACAATTAAGAGGTTTCCAGAAGCCCCTAAAACCAACCAAATACACTAAGCCCCTCCCTCTCCACATACATATATATGTGCAGTAAGACCCACTAAGCCACTTTCAGACAAACTGAGCTGTCTAAAAGACAGCCTTTAGCCAGATGTAGTGGCACTTGGGAGGCAGAAGCAAGAAGGTGACCCTGTGAGTTCCAGGTCAGTTTGGGGCCCATGGTGAGATGCTGTCTCAAATGCAGCCCTTTAACCCACCACTCAGGAGGTAGAGAAAAGTGGATCTCTGTGAATTTGAGGCCAGCCTGGTCTACAGCATGAGTTCCAGGACAGCCAGAAACCTGTTTTGAAAGACCCAAGCCAAACCAAACAACAACAGTTAACAATATTTTCTTCTCAGTTACTAGCTAGTGAAACGAACAAAAAAGAATCAAAACACTCAAATCTATTTTTCTTAAATTGTAGCTTTATTTGGAGGAGAAGTTTCCTTATATAATGTTAACACCATCAAACAACTTCGCATAAAACCACTCAAAAAGTAACATTTTGTTTTATAAGGGTCTCTCTTTACTTCCTGTGCTTTGCCTTCTAGTTAAGGGAAGATCACTTTACAGTCAAATCAGTGGAGCTAAACCCCGCTCTGTACTGAGAATGTGGGAGGATCAGAGGCTTCATCCAGGAGGTGTTCAAGTCACATTATCAGTGTTCAAGGAAGAGCCAACACCAACTAAGACGACACATGCCCCTATTTTGTCTTGATAATTTACATGAGCCGGTCATCCCAATAAATTAATACAAACATACAGTACATTTGGTTGGAAATTGTAAGAACAATTCTAAAAAATACCTACCCACATATATTAAACAAACACATCGCTACAGTATGCCTAAAACGTAAAACAATGAACATGTCAAATGTTTTCTTATAAACATATTGCTTCTGGTCATACAGTTGAAAGAATCTGTGTCACCCGCCCCCCCCCCCCGGCCTCACATACACAAACAAACACCCATACCCCAATGGCACAAAGCAATGGCTCAATGTTACGAAATGGGACTTCATAGGACAATATGGTGCCATTAACTCCAACAGTACTTATACTGAAATTGAAAGTGAAAGTCTTTCTTTGACATGCTTTGGCTTCATATATTCAGGTCCGGATATTTCTAGAACGTGACAGTGACACTCTTAGATGCATGTGGTCCTTAGGCAAGCACTATGTCTGAAACATTGTTTTAGGATCAGTTTTCTACACTCATAGGACTTAGAGTAGAGAAAACATGATTAACAGTGGTTTTCCCTTGTCTCTGTGAGGCAAACCCGGACACCTTAGCACCAAAACTGGCCCCAAATGAGCTACTCGGTACCATTTCCTGACTTGCCAGAAAGCTGGTTTTGGTTTTGGGTGGTTTTGTTTTGTTTAAATAATAAATCTCTTTTATTTGAAAAGCATTTGATTTAATGCAGTGTTAATTTAAATTTTATCTCTATGGGTGTTTTCTCTGCATTCATAACTGTGCACATGTGCACGCCTGACCTGATACCCTCAGGCCAAAGGAGGGTAGATTCCTTGGAACTAGAGTCATAGATGGCTGTGAGCCACCTTGTTTGTGCTGGGAAATCTAACCTGGGTGCTCTGGAAGAGCAGTGGGTGCCCCACCTCTGAGCCACTGTCCTGCACCCCCAAAAGCCGTGTGATTGTGAGATCCAGTCATGGCTAGGTGCAGCCTAACTCCTCACTCCTGTCAGTATTAGCTTAACATTGCATAATTCCACAATAGCTAAAAATACATGCAGCAGGCAAACTCGACTATCACTGTTTAAAGAGGTCTGCTTCCTTCTATAGTACATAGCTTGTATATAATTTCTCCTTTACCCATTTTGATGAGGGAGAGGACTTCTGAGGTGTTCTGCTAGTTCTTTAGAACTTTTTTTTTGTCATCTAATTTTCTTAGCTACTAGCTGTTTCTTTCATGTAAACGAGTATGTTTAACTCCTCAAGGGACACTTTTGCTAGTAAAGGAAGGAGAGCGAAGGCAGGGCCACAAAGCATTAGGAAAACAGTTTTAACGTTCCATAACCAGGTAGCTAGGATTTTGTCAATTAAAAAAAGAATGTAATGACCTTAGTTAACACTAGCTAGATTACAGAGAATGTGGTGTTAATTATTTATTTGTATAGCTAAGTGGTATCTACAATTTAGAGCCAACTTTCTAGCTAGCTGAGCAGGATTTGAGATTATCTTTTTATACATAATATAGAAAAGAGAAAATAAATATTAACCTCACAGTAAAGGACGCATGCCTGAACCCACAGTTTCTTGGTTTTGACTATAATACAGAAACGAATGGTTTCAAGTTGTGCTTGCTTCTACATTTTCTGAAGCCTTGCTGCCAGCTTGCTGACAGGGGAAAACATCCCTATCAAACCCATGCCCACTATGAGCCTTCTTTATGCCCCTCACGGTCAAAGTGCTTGGCCAAGTGTATTTTTGAGTCAGAGTCTCCAAAGCCTCAATTACTTTCTGATTTTAGGGCAGACAGAGCCCATCGGAAGTCATTACTAATACATCAAAGCTATCATTAACCCATGTATTAGGTTGGACCGTACGGGAATGTCTGCATTTACCTTATCCTCCCATTTCAACCTCTAGAAGTGATCATTCCATATGGTTTACTTTGCTGTATTTTGGAAACTGTAATCAAAAGAGTCATTTGGGTCCTGGGAGAACATGAATTAATACACCATTGGGGATTGCTATTGCACTCATTGGAGGTGACCCTTCCTTTTGTAAGGTAACCACGAGTAAAGGCAGATGTGCAATACAGAGATGGAAGGACGGGGATCCTCCACAACGTTCTGTCTCCAAACTAGCTTCGTCACTTGCAGAATTGCTGTAAACATTCCTCTCAATGGAACAGCCTGTTCAACAGAGGTCTCACCCTTGAAAGAGACCACGCAAGGTAGGGGTTGAGATGTGGCACGGTCTGGACATGACATTGTCGCAAAATTGACTTCTCAGGTAAGTTGAAATTCTCCCCCAAGTCTTTCCCACTCCTAAAATTGTCCTGAGAAGTTGACTGGATAGTTTAGGAGCTGCCTCTCGTCAGGTGCAGAGAGTTGGACGCAACATTAGTTCTCAGTTAAAAAATGAAATGGCATGTTGGCGGCACGCCTGTAATCCCAGCACTCAGGAGGCAGAGGCAGGCGGATCTCTGTGAGTTTGAGACCAGCCTGGTCTACAGAGTGAGTTCCAGGGCTACATAGAAGACACTTGGCTCTTTTGGTCATTCATCTTGGCAGGGATAAAAGTTTAATTGATTGTATTGACATATGTTAGGAAATTTTTACAATAAAACAATGAAAAATTATAATAAAAAGGTACCTTTGACATAAAAAAGCTTCCCTTTTAAGGGATTTTAACAAGATTTTATAAAGATTGTATGTGTGTTTGTGTTAGTGGGTGGGTATTTACACTCATGCCAGTGCCGACAGAGGCCAGAAGAGGGCATCGGATCTCTTGGAACTGGAGTGGCTGAGTCATCTCTCAACCCAGAGTTTTTAAAAATGGAAAAAAAGTATGGACCACAGGGGTGGGAGGGAGCCTCCTCTCTGGCTTGAGGGAGGTAGGTGCAGACACCTGCAATGGGCTGCAACCTCCCCGCCCAGCCTCCGTGGCTTGGCTGACTTTTAGCTAAGTGGTGTTTCCTGCATCTTTAGTCTGCTGTGGGTGAGTTGTGAGTGTGAAGGCTTGCTGGCAGTGCTGTGGGAAGGTAGGTAAGTCCTGGCTGGTAGGCACCATGGAGCAAGGAAAGCTCACCTGAACAATGCCTGGTGACCACAGTTCCTGCCATGTCCCTCGCTGGCTGTCCCTGCCCAACCCCTCCCTTTACCCTCATCCCAGGTGTGCACTGTGTGAAACTGGAGGCCAGTGGGGATTTTAACCAATGGAGAGTACCTTGTCAGTAAAAAAAAAAAAAAAAAAAAAAAGCAGAAATATGATAGTTTAGTATGATTATGCTTGGTTTTTATCTGAATATTTGCAACCGTATTTATGAGTGCTATAAAATTTCAAAAAATTCTCTGTTCTGTGACAGCTTAGAGTAGAAGAGTATAAAGATGGTAGATTGGGGCTGTTAGGCATGTGAAAAGCCCTGGGTTTAAAACCAAGCACAGCAGCACTCAGGAAGCTAGAGGCAGGAAGATCAGAAGCTCATGCGAGTGGTCGGTAAGCCTGGGTTACATAAGACCATGTCTCAAAACAATAACAACAACAACAAAACAATTTCTGCCCCCAGAACAACCAATAAGTGCTGTTAAGAAAAACAGGAGATGGGCCACTTTCCTAAGACCAGTCCAAGAAAGCCTAAAGGGCCAAACGAGCCACATTCAAATGTAGCCACTTCACAATATTCGAATATATCGAGTAAATAATCCTTTATCGCACAGCATTAAACTGCACCCTGTCACAATACTGCATCAGTATCATATATTTCAAAATCTGTATAAAATATCATGTGGAACAACAAACAAAAATTACTTAATCTTTAAAAAGTCCATTACAAAGTTGACTGTATAAAATGCTAAAACATAATCCATATATACAAAATGTTGTTGTTTAAGAAAATAATGAGACCCAGTTTTAGAATAAAATAATTTTATACAAAAAGAGGGTATTGCATTCAAATCAATATTTAAAAAAAACATTTAAAAGAAATATTGAAATGTGTTAGTTCAGAACAACTGTAAGCGTGAGAGCTTTTACACCACCACGCGGTTCCGGTTCTGCAGGTACCATGGGAGCTGAGGGAGAATGGCCTCCCGGCTGAGACAGTCACCGACGGGATGGGTACTTGGAAGACCAGTCTATCCTGCCGTGCACAGGCTGGGCGGCTGGAGGTCGTGGAATCAACCCAGGAGTGCTCCTAGGCTGGGTGTGAAAAAAAGGCCGCCCCGGGTGAGGTCTCATGGCCTTCAGGGAAGAATAGCCTGCAATGGAAGAGAAAAGCTAAGCTGACCCATGTGGGACCCAAGCAGGAAAGCGCGGCACAGGGACAAACGTCTGGGGCATCCAGGAGGAACATTTGCCTGCCTCCTGCAGGCAACAAGAAATCTTCCAAAGAAGACTCGCCTAGTCAGAATCCCAGTGCCACTTTTGGCCACTCTTTTTCTCTCATCTACAATCTGTCAGAAAATTCTGTTGGCCCTCCGTCCCCTGTGGACTCAGAATCTGGTGAATTGTTATCAAGCGTTAAGAACCCTGGCCTAAGCCATGGCTCCTGCTTCTAACATTGCTCCCCTTTACTCTACTGACAACAATCAGCTGGAGGACGCCTGTGCAAATGGCGGTCAGCCAATGACAATCCACTTAGTCTTTGTACAGGGACCCACTCTCCAGGCTCTATCATCCCGGACTTCCTCTAGCTACTCCCTCTGTCTCTTTCTTGCCCCCGTGCAGCCTGTATTTTGGCCTCTCCACTGTTCCCTGGATTTGCTAAGCCTGAGATGCTCAAAAGCCTGTCTACTCAAGAATCCCGCGCCAATCACAGTGCTCGAGTGCTTGTCCACTAACCTCCTCCCTGTCTTTGGCTTTTTCCTTAGCACTTATGAACATCGGCCTTTAGTATATATAATTATACACACACACACACGTAATGTGAAAGCAAATGTAAATATATATTTACATTTATTCATTTCACACATGATCTACAGACGGGCAGGGAGTGTTCCCTGACGCCTTCTGTCCACACTGTTTCTGCACAAGGTAGACTACTGGATGACGTTACAGATGTTTTTAAATGTAACTCACCAGGGGAGGGGTCAGCCAGGGGCGCCAGGTGTACCCTCTGCATAACAGAACCGATTTCTTTCTTCAGGAAGGAAGGGATATAACCTCCAGTCAGTCCGCTGGAACTTGTGGAGCCTGAGCCAACTGAAGCGTGGAAAGGAAAGTCATTACTACAGAGACACACTCGGCGACACCAAGGGTGCACAACAGTTTGTTTTTATTTTTTTGGGAAAAAAAAATGAGGAGAGTTCTGAGAATGCAATCCACCATACCACAGCCAGAGGCCAGCCCCACACAGTCCACCATACCACAGCCAGAGGCCAGCACCACACAGTCCACCATACCACAGCCAGAGGCCAGCACAGGCACAGGAAGAGCCTTCCCCAACACAGCATCTATGCAGGTGGCTGTTAAACTAAACAAGGAACCTATTTGATAATTTCCATGTTGTTTTCCAAAGAATTGGTTTAGCCTGTTCTGAAACTTTCTTTTTCTACCCCATCCTATGGGATATCCTTTATGTCAATTATACATAAAGCACAGCTGATCATAATTCACTTAACTGATTGTACACATAGGTAATCTTATTTGTTTAGGTTATACATATAAACCAAATATCCTGTTGATAATTAGAAAAACTAACCAACAATAAAAATAGTTTTAAACTGAGTGGTGGTGGTACACACGTTCAGTCCCAACACTTGAGAGACAGAGGCGCATAGATCTCTGTGAGTTTGAGGCCAGCCTGGTCTACAAAGTGTGTTCTAGGACAGCCAAAGCTGTTACACAGAGAAACCCCGTCTTGAACAGATATATACATATATATTTAGATTTGTTATTATTGTGTCTGTATGCTGTGTGTGGCAGTATGAATGCTGTAGTGAGCACCTGGAGGCCAGAGGACACCTGCGGGGTTAGTTCTCTCCTTCCACCTTGACATGGGTTCCAGGAATTGAACTCAGGGCTCCAGGCTTGCACAGGAAGAAGCGTTAGCTGCTGAGCCATCACATTGGCCCCTAATAAAAATGTCCTAAAAATTTTTTGTTTATGTCTACCTGCCATTACTCTTTCCCTCATTCCCTTTCCCTCTCTTTTCTGACGGAGAGTCTCACTACAGAGCCCAGGCTGACCCCAAATGGGCAGTCTTCCTGCCTTAGGTTCCCGAGCGCTAGGATTATAGGTGTGTACCATCGGCTCGTTTACATCATTTCCATCTGAGAGTGGGGTGAGGGCGGACCACAAGCTGCCCTCTTTTGTATTCCAGGGGGTTAATGGTATAAAGTGAAATAGCAGGCAACCAGCTAATACAGACAGACGAATGAGCATTTCTAAAACTGACCATTATGACTTAAAAGCATGCAGGGATGATGGAGAATGAAATTACTGGCCACTGAGCAGACACAAGTTCCACCTGTGAGGAAGTGCTAATGGTACAGTTGCGTTGTCTTGACAGCAAAAAAGGCATCCAATAAATGCTTAAGGCAGAGTGGGAAAACATCCTGGGGTGTACAAAGAAGGTTGGTCTTATACAGTCACTGTGCAATATTGGTTAATAAGGAGATAGGAAGAAAAACGAGAGGAGAATTTGAACAAGTCTTCACTGCCCCCCAAGGGGGGGAAAATCAATGAACACGAGTGGTGTGGGAGGTCCTTCTGTCTATGTGTTGCTTTTATTGGTTAATGAATAAAAAACTGGCTTGGCCTATAGCATGGGAGGAGGAGGGCAGAGTTAGAGAGATGCTATGTAGCCACTGCTGGAGATAGATGTGCTGAAATTTCGCTGGTAGGCCACGACCTCGTGGTGATATACAGATGAATAGAAATGGGTTAAATTGAGATGTAAGAATTAGCCAATAAGAAACTAGAACTAGTGGGCCAAGCAATGTTTTGATTAATACAGTTTCTGTGTGATTATTTCGGTTCTGGGTAGCCGGGACCAACAAGCTGCTCCTTACAACAGCTAATGGGCCAAGCAGTGATTTAATTAATACAGTTTCTGTGTGATTATTTTGGGTCTAAGCTAGCTGGGTGGCCAGGAAGAACAAGTGGCCTCCTTCCAACACATGAGGAACAAACTTCATTCTTAAAGACATACAAATTTAGACACAGGACACCATTTTACATCAGATCAAGACTCACTTTAGTCTTGGGTACTAAATGCCACCAAGCTTAGCTCCTTCACCTAGCTGGGGAGCAATCTGACAATATCTTTAAAGCTCAAGATGGCGCACCCTTCAACCTAACATGCTGATTCCAGCAGAGAACCTGGTGCCTGTGTGCACAGCAACACGAACACAGCAGTGTATGGTGTGGGGCGGTGAGTGGCAGTGCAGGGTGGTGGGGGAATGGGGTGGTGTGTGGGAGGGAGGACTTAGCTAGACTCTGGGCCTTGAGTATGTTCTTAGGTGGCATGATGGGAACCTGGACACTGTATTCCTAAGTGGAACCTAATGGAAGAAGGGGAGTGGGGAGGGTTAGGTGTACTAGGTGCTGTGGAAGAGGAGCTAGCTCTCAGCAAGGGCTGGGAAACAGCACGGGGAAATTGCACCTGGATAATCAGTATGGAGAACTTTATTTTTTAAAATGCAAACAGGGGGTGGGTACTGATAACCTGTCCATCTTCCAATCAGAAGGGATTCCGATGCTCTGGGAAGGGCAGGCTTACCAGTTGGAAAGTCCAGTTGGCGTAGAGAAGACCAAACCAACGTTGACCTTAGGGCCAGGTGCCCAAAACACACCAGGGTGTCAGGGGTCAAATTTGCTAAGTTTTTAAACTTGTTTTTGGCTTTCCCCTGGGTCAGGGACTGCTCTACTTCTCATCTCCCTGGAGGACAGAGCTGAACCCCAGGGCTACTGCCCAGAAAGGGAACAAGAGAAAAGAAGGGAAGCCCAAGAGATGCCTATGTTTTAGACCAGAAAGGCCTCATCCCACAGTTCTCGATGTACCCTTCCCTCAACCCTACAGCATCCAGAGAACTTGCTTCTGGTCACTCAGGAGGTAATAACCATTACTTACCTGAAGTTATTTTGCTCACTACCGAAACTGTTCCTGAAGATTTTCCAGACAAACCAGAACTGGACCATGGGTTTGATGGAGGAAAGTCCTTGCCTGGATTTGGAAGCACGCCATTTCTTATATTTATTCCTAGGAGAGAAGAAAATGAACTTAAAATGCAAACTAAACCAGACAGACAGAAGCAGTGGTACATCTCACAATGGAATGTTAGTCAGCCCTAAAAAGAATAGGGTCTTGCCATCTGCTGTGACATGGACTTTAGCCCACGGGAAACAAGCTGACACACAAAGAAAAAGATCGCAGGATCTCACTCACATGGGGAAGCTTAAAAAATAAATAAAAAATAGAGAGATTATAAAATAAATATATAGAGATAATTGAAAAAAACAAAACAAAACAAAACCTAAAACCCTAAAAACCAAGCCTCCAGTTGTTGCCAGGGGCACAGGGACAAACAGAAGGGATGTGAAAGTGACAGAGACCAGAGTAGGATCTGCTATCCCACCATGACTCTAAAATCCATTCCCTGAGGACCACAGGTAACAAAACTCAACTGCATATGAAAGCTTTCCTGAAAGTGTACATTTTTGTTGTTCTTGCCATAAAAACAATTAATGGCAACTCCGTGAGAGAGTGGATACTTTGTCACTGTTAGGTCCAAAGCAGCCCCACCCCTGGCGGCAGAACAGCTGACAATGAGGTAGAGTACAGTCTGGCTCAGCTCAGATTGGACTCTGACGAGGTAAACACAAGGATTGCAGCTGGATAACAAAAGCCCCAAATCAGCATTCCTTAGACACATGTGAAGTGGGTTTCTGTTTGTCAGGAAGAGCCAGTATTTCCTTATCCCCCAATACAGTAGACAACCTCTAGTAATGGGTTCCTAGTTCCCTATTAACACTTACTGTAATACATATCAAAGTCCCCAGACTAGCTCCCAGGTTGTTTTGGCTTGCATGCCTCTCCCACCCGCAGCTACCGGCTGCCCTTAAAACTGGCAAGGCTTTCTCCACTTTTGCTAGTCTCTCTGACTTCCAAAAGATAGCCACAGTAGATTTGAATTTCCCCAGATAAACGGTTCCTTCTACCCATGGAGTGGTCCAGTTTGGGGGTTCCACTGCACCTTTGCTGTGGTGGTTTGAAGAGGAATGGCCCCCCGTAGGCTCATATATTCGAGAGCTTGGTCATTAGGGATTACTGCTACTTGAGAGGGATTAAGAGGTGTGATTTTTGCCAGGCGGTGGTGGCGCACGCCTTTAATCCCAGCACTCGGGAGGCAGAGGCAGGCGGATCTCTGTGAGTTCGAGACCAGCCTGGTCTACAAGAGCTAGTTCCAGGATAGGCTCCAAAACCACAGAGAAACCCTGTCTCGAAAAACAAAAAACAAAAAACAAAACAAAAAAAAAAGAGGTGTGATTTTGTTGGAGGAAGTGTGTCACTGGGGATGGGCTTTGGTTTCAAAAGCTCAAGCCAGGCCCAGTGCCCCTCTCTTCCTCCTGCCTATGGATCTGGATGAAGAACCCTTCCAGTTCCTTCTCTAGCACCATGTCTGTCTGTGTGCCACCATGCTGACAATAGACTAAACTGCAAGCCAGTCCCAACTAAATGTTTTCCTTTATAAGAGCTGCTGTGGTCATGGTGTCTCTTCACAGCAATAGCACAGTGACTAAAACACTTACAGTCACCCTAGTGTGTTTCTTGCTATTTATGAGTAATCCGTGACATGACGTTAGATACCTTGATCAGACACAGTAAAGATCATTTGAAATTTAAAATAAATCTTATACGAAATTTCAAAAATAAAATACAGAACACACGAAATTTCTGTGGTGCAAAATCCCCTAGAAACTGGTGATGATGTCATCTGACAGATGCGAAGGGAAGAGGCCATCTTTGCGTGGAGCACGTTGTCTCATTCGAGAGTACTCTGAGAAGTTTTCTTAGGCCTCAACTAACAGATCAGTCCACATCTAGACTTTCTGCTGCTCTCCCTCAGCAGGACTCCCTCAGGATTCCTAAACGTTCTCGCTTGCCCTCTTCCCAGATGACTTCTTGTCTGTCACTCACTCAAGTTCTTTCCGTTTCCCACCCCCACCCCATGCTCTGCAGCCCTTGGTTTCTTTTTGTGTCTGTTGTCTGAGGCTCCACTTTCTCACGCGGCCTGGACCACCCTCGACGTTAACTGCTGCTGACTTCACTGTGCCAACAAGCTTCATTAATGCTGCTTCTTCCCATGCAAGGCCACCCAGGACAGAACAGAGAAGCCTTGAACCTGACCTCAAGACAAACCTCTGCCATGCTCCATGTTCTTGCCGATGCCAGGCTCCGCAGCTGTTCTTTAGAGCTGAGGCTCACCCACCCTTTTATCATCCTCCTTCCCGCCTGGATCCCTCCACACCTGTCACCCCGGGAACTAACGGTCTAGACGTCTAGGACCGCAATGTCAAAACCCCCGATAGCCGGCCTGGATTCACCACCCTCCCAACCACAAGGGAACACTTTAATGCATCTGGAGGTTTACTCCTGACTGTATCCCAGACCGGCTTCCCTGCCTCTCACCCAGGTGACAGCTGTAGCTTCAGGCCCCTAACTGCAGACTCAAGTCCTCCAATTAAGAACTTCCAAGGATTCTCTTATCTCAATTCTCTGGAAGAGAACCTATAAACACATGCGATCCTGGGGACAAAGACTGGGTATTGGTGACCAGAGGCCAGGCGCGGGCACCCTCTCGGTTACCAGGCAAGTAGCGAGAGTGCTTCAAGTAGTGCTGCTTCGCTGCAGACCGCTGGGTTGGCGTGTCTCTCCTCTGGGAGGAAGCCTGGGTTGAGACACTGGTTCCTGTGCCCACCGGCTCTGATGGCTTCAGGTCCAGAACGCTTTCAAACCTGAATCAAGAGAATGTGGTTTAAGTCAGGACCCTGGTGGCCCCAGATCCGAGCCAGCCTGCTCCCAGGGACAGCAGCACACTTGCCTGCCGAGGGTGTCATCGCTCTGCCTCTTCTTGTTTTTCACATCTATCCTGGTGAGAGAGGGACTGAAATCTAAGTCATCCAAGTCGGCCCATTCGTCGGAGCCCTTTGTGGACCTGGACATGAGACCCCATCGTCTCCTGCTCTTTGGCTTGAGCTCGCCATTCTTGTGTTCCAGGCCAGCTAGAGTTTTCTGCGTACACAGAAGAAGGAAAAGAAAAACCAACATTAACTGAGTTCATCTACCAATAATCTGTGCGTATGCTTGAGAGCATGTGTGTGTGTGTGTGTGTGTGTGTGTGTGTGTGTGTGTCTGTGTGCATGCTGGGGATGGAATCCGCAGCTTGTATATAATAGCTAGGTGCTGTATATTACCCTGAGCCATAACCTCAGCCCACGTGCAATTTCTATTCTGCATTTCCTTTGTTACAGCAGGAAGGACCTGGAGTCCCTGCCAGACCTCATTCATCTGCAAGGGCAGCTGTGGAAAGTGCAGACTCACACTGCCTGCCTCTAACTCATCCTGCACTGACCACAGTTTTTCATTTTTCTTTTTTTGTAAACAAAAGTTCACAAAGTTACATGGAACAAGAATGTAAGAGAGGAAGATATAATAAAGTATCCCTACTATCCTCCTGACGCTGTGACAGAGTGGAGCAATTCCAGATTCTGGTCTGTCCTGCTGAGGAACCTGAGGCGACAGTCCCGGTCAAAAGTAGACAGCAATGAACGAATGCATGGATGCTCGTGCTCAGCTCATGCTCTCCATGCACAAAGGCCAGTGCCCAGCCCATGGACTGGTGCTGTGCACACAGAGGGTGGGGCTTCCCACCTCAATGCAGTTGGGAAAGCCCTTGGCTTGGGAGGCAGTGCTGCGGCTCTAAGAACATGTGGCTCCTGCAGAGGACTGGAGTTTAGCTTTTAGCACCCCCACCAGACAGCTTGTAATCATGACCATAATTTACCAGAGAATTCAACACTTCTGGCCTCGGAGCACACACGCGTGCACGCGCGCGCGCACACACACACACACACACACATTTACAAAATGAAAATAAATCTTAAGAAGAAAAAAGATTCCCTCCTAGGCATGCCCACAGGCTAACCTAATTGAGACAATTCCTCACCAGACTTGGTCCCCAGATGAGTCTACATTACATCAGGCTGACAAAGCAAACCACCACAGGGCACGCGATTCTTCTGACATATTAGAAAGATGGCTAAATTCTACCTTGGGCCTTTGTTATAACAGACAAGCCATTATTGCAAATCTTGGTCACCCTGCTGTATTACATCTAATGATGCAAGCAGTGGCTTTTCAGTAGCCTGGGAATTATCTCTGGTACAATCTTTGATGTACAGAACGAGTACAACGGGATTTCCAAACAGGTCACTTCCCAGTCTTGAGAAGGTGTAAAGTACCAAGAGATGGATGCCCACAGCCCTGGGACATACGCATTGTATGGGTTGGGATTCTGGTGGACAGTTGTCCAGAAAAGGGCCCTCTTGTGCACGAAGGTCTCAGGGCGTGAGCCGTGACAGCAATGTGAAGCAAAGGGTAACTCTGGCCCTCTGGCAGGTTGTCATTCTACTGATCCAACACACACTGTTTATTTAAAAACTGGCCGAACAAAGATTTGTGCTCACTTAACAGCCCAGCATTGACATCAATAATAATAATAATATAAAACATCTACAGACAGAAGAATGACTTCAGCTCCTTAGGATTTTCAGTACAGGTATTAGGACCTTCCATTGTCAAGAACAAACTGGTCTGGGAGAGGGGACAGAAGCTAAGATCTCCTTCCTCAGATGAAGAAGCTGACTCTGTAGGGACGAGAACAATGTCCAGTGCTTACTGACATATTAGTTAGGGTTTCTTTAGCTGTGAGAAAACACCACGACCAAAAGCACTCTATGGAGGAAATAGCTTATTTCTTTTCCAATCCATCTTTGAGGGAAGTCAAGGCAGGAGCTCAAGCAGGGCAGGCACCTGGAGGCAGGAACAGGAACAGAAGCCATGGCAACTGTCTTGCTCCTCAAGTTTTGCTCATCTTGCTTTCTTATACACCCCAGAATCTCCCACATCAACCACTAATTAAAAAAATACACCACAGGCTTGGCCACAGGCCAATATAATGGGGGGGGGTATTTTCTCACTTGAGGTTCCCTCTTCTCAACTAACTCTAGCTTGTATTAAACTGACACAAAATGTGCTAGTACTACCTATCTATCTATCTATCTATCTATCTATCTATCTATCTATCTATCTATCTATCATCTATAGATATAGATATTGATATTATATATTAGGTACTATTCTAAATTCTTCTCAAGTATTAACAAATTCATTCCTCAAAACATTTACATTAGGTGAACATCATAATTATTTCTATTTAACGGGTGAGATATATGGAGAGAAGCCAGGTAACTTACTTAAGGGTACCAAGCTGTTGAAAAACAGAACTCTGGTTATAGAGTCCAGCTTGCTACCATTACTCCAGGTGCTAGCAGGAGTGTGTGATGGTTTGAATTAGAATGTCCATAGGCTCAGATGTTTGAGTACTGAGTCTCCAGTTGGTGGTGCTGTTTGGGTAGGGTTAGGATGCGTGCCCTAGCTAGAGGGAGTATGTCACTGGGGTGGGCTTTGTGGTTTTAAAGTCATGCACCATCCCAGTGTGCTCTCTTTGCTTGGTGTCTGCAGCTCAAGAAGTGAGCCCTCAGCCTCCTGCCCCTACTGCCATGCTTTTGTTCTGCTGTCATGGGCTCTGGAACCATCCGCCCAAATAAACCCCTTCTCTAAGTCACCTTCGTCATGGTGTTTGTCAGAGCAACAGCAAAAGACCTAATACAGAACGGTACTGTTAATGGAAAAGGCAGAAACTGAATTCAGATTTTCTATCAAGGGCCTTCTCAAAATGACATGGTACTGGGGAAATACATGTTTAAGATTCCATGCACCGAAAAGGAAAGTATTTCACACAATATTTGTAGCCAGAAGAGAATTAACTGAGACTATAGTCTCTTTGTGAACACATGACACTTACTGGTTGAAGAGTCTTATTTTGGAGGGACGGGAAGAATGTTGGGCTTGGCTTGCCCTCCTGAAGATGGCTGAGCTGATCTGCCCTGGAAGCATCACCTTTGTAGGGGTACACAAAATGCTGAGGGGGCTGACTGGTTTGGTTTGGTCGCGAAGAAATCAGTGTATGTGCCTTGGGTGGGGGCTGGGCAGGAGGGGCTGGCTTGATGTGAGGAGGTGGGGCTGTCTTGTCTTGGACATCTTTCTGTGGTTTTCCTGAATCCCGTGTGATGCTGCCCAGTGGGTGTCCAATCTGGAAGTAAGGATACCGAAGTGCCTGGAATGACAAATGGAGCATTAGAAGAAAAGTCCAGAAGGGACAGTAAACACATCACGACCAGTGGAGTAGAGTTCACGTGGCCTGTTCACTACAGGCTTTAGCCCCAACTTGCTATAAAATAACATACTGTATTGATGACCCCCTTCTGTTTGTCCATATCTGAGTTAATATAAAATTTACATATTAGTTGCAATACTTAAAACTATTTGGATAAAGCAGATGGTATGAATCTGGGAATGGTGGGACATGCCCATAATCCTAGCACTCAGGAAAGCAAAGGCAGGAGGATCAGAAGTTAAAGGCTACACTTGGTCAAACAGAAAGTTCAGGCTGGATTATATATATAAGATTTTGTCTCAAAACCAACTAACCAACAACAAGAACAGCAAAGCAGGCAGGAGGTATCTCTGCCATACCCAGGCTGCACCAAGAGTGCAGGCCTTCCCAGAAGACATGGGTTGGCTGCCAGTTGATCGATAACTGAGTTTCTGGTTAACCAATGCATAAACCTTAAAGTTCCAAAAACTTGCAATTCTTTATGAAATTCTATATGTATTCCTCAAATTTGCTGATGGAAGCACTGAAAATAACAGCATTTTCTTAATGAGTCTGCATCATAAACATCTATAATTAGTGTGTGTAAATGCAGCTCAGAGGCCTGGACTATGGCACGTAACTAGAAAGAATTCTTTGCAGCCCCTGGCATTTTTGAAAGTCTGATCTGATTTGGGGGCATTTTTAGCTTTTCTGATACCATTTCATCCATTGGTTTTAGTTATATGAGTTTTGTTGTATTTGGTTAACTTAATATTTTATAGGTATCCTATAGAAAATAAAGTGGCTCATCAGAAATTTTCCTTGCTGCCCTAAAACCATTTGTGAATTTTACCATCAGAAGTGCATGGCCTTTCTAACCGTGTCTGACCAGCCAGAGGCTGCTGGCACTAGGCTGTGGCTGCCTCTTTAGGATGTTGAGAAAGAACTTTCCACCCATTTAACTATCCCCAGCTGTCACCTCTCCAGCTACCACAGATTCTACCTCCACCCCGGCACTTTCTTCCGACAGCTCTGCTGCTTCTAGATAAAGGCTTATAGATCATCTTCTTTGGTCAGAGCTGGTCATTTATTTGATGTGATTAATTGTTCACGAGCCAAGCCGACAAAGGCTCAAACAGAACTAATGTAAAAACCAGGCTTGCAGGCGGCAGGTGAGGGACAAGGGCTGCCTTGGCTCTTTTGGGTACATTTCATAATTTAGCAGTGTGGCTCAGGGGAAAGTAGGCGGGAAGACATTTGGAAGCCCCAACCACCTGGATTCTAGGCAGCTGCACTATCTGTACCAGTTACTGAATAAGTGATTAGGGAAAATCATCCTCACTTTCTAAGATTTAATTTTCTTACCTACAGAAGGGGAAACAAAAATATTTACTGCATGCAGTCTTCATTAGGTTGAAATCACATGAAACATACCATGGTATGTACAGAGTGCATAAAAATGCCAGCTGCAGTTACTTGCCTGGCTGTGTCTGTCGGCCTTTCTGTCTCTGCTGTCTGTACACGAGGGAGCTGGGTTTGGTAAGCTACCTTTCAACAGTCACTGCTGGCTCATCACCAAACTACTGAGCAATCTAAACTCATAGAGAACACTTTTAAAATACCTCCGAAGACATACATACATACATATATATACATATATATATATATCTTTTCTGAGCCATTTTTTATTCCTTGACAATTTTACGTTTATCTTCTTTATTTGTTGTTTTTTTCTGTTTTGAGACAGAGTTTCTCTGTGTAGCCCTGGCTGTCCTGGAACTCCTCTGTTGACCAAACTGGCTTTGAACTTAGAGATGTGCCTGTCTCTGCTTCCTGAGTACTGGAACTAAAGGTGTGTGCCACCATGCCCTGCTGACAATTTTATATTTATTTTCATTTGCAGATGACATATATATCACACATTGTGATATATGTTGTATCAGATACCAATGTTAGTGTTCAAAGCAAATAAGACTCTTTAATCTTAACTATTTTCATTATGCCCAACAAGTTTCAGATTACTTTACATTCCCCCAATATTTTCAGTCATGTTACCAAATGAAATCTTGCCATGCAATTCACTGAAATACCCAGTGTTAAGCATAGCTTTCCTAGGAAACACTTCAAACAGAACAAAACCAGGCAAACCTGACTAGCGGTCGGTCGTTTCTTGGGATCCCACTGCAGCAGGTCTCTCAGGAGCTGAATGGCTTCACTGCTAGCATTTGGAATCAGAGTCTTTAAGTTATTGGGCATGCACTGGGGCCAGAGGAAATTCATAGCACTTGACAGCTGGTAGCCTTCAGGCCAGTCAGTCTGCAGGAAAAGACAGGAAATGCTGCTGAGCCGGTGCCGTGTCTGGGGTTAGGAGTCTTCACGAGTGTCCGGAACCAGAGGCGATGGTTGCGTGACTCCACTAGGCAAGTGTAGATGATGAGGCCCAGCTCCCCTAACACAGACTACAGAGCATGAAATCTGAGAGACAGCGGGAAAGACAGTGACTTGCCACCAGCTCGGCTGGTTTTACAACCTTTACAGGAGACTGTCCACCTCAGGAGGACAAGGGATTGAAGTCCATAGCATTTTCCCTGTTGTGCGCCCTGACACACGGGTTTTGGAAAAAGCATGGTATCTTTGGGGGGGAATACCAAATAAAATGAAGTAAAGCAAAATACCTATTCCTGGTCCGGTAGATCTGTGAAACTCCATGTGTTCCTGTATCACCAATGACTAAATATTTATGCCGAGAGGACTAGCAGAGACACAGCTGCCCTCTCCACACCCCGGTTCTCATGTTCCACATCTGGGGCCCTGGAGGCTGGAGTGAATGCTGGGAAATCTGAACAGTGAGGCTCGAGGCTCCTCCAGTCCTAACACTACTGTTTTGTAAGGCATACCCTGATAGAATTTTGACCCCTCCCTGGAGCCAGCAGGCACCATGTACACCACCCACTCAGACAGTTCTTGGGTGAATGCTGAGTGTCCTGAAATAATTCAATATAAATCCTTCTCTTAAAAATGTCACTGGCCTTAAAAGACAAAAAATAGGACATTTATTTTAAAATACAGTAATGCAAAATGACAAAGGCCACCAGAGGGGTAGATATGGATACAAAGAGGAAGGAAGCCAGCAGAGGACTTTGAAAGCCTTGTTGTTAAAAGGCTTAATGGCAGTAATGACCTATATAAACAATTTTAAAAAAAATAAACGTTTTCTAGCATGTTTCAGGCCCTAGATTTGATACCTAGGATACCTAGTACCACACACAGATACACACACACACACACACACACACACACACACAAAGAAAAAATGGGGAAGAGGAGAGAGAGAGAGAGAGAGAGAGAGAGAGAGAGAGAATAAAGATCGAATTCCTAAGAGCAATAGTACTGGGAGCGGGGAGATAGAGACAAGATGAATCTATTAATAGCAAAGAACACAGATACAGCAGAGACTGGAGAAGCAGTGGGGAGGAGTGCCACTGAGTCCTGTGGAGGAAGAAGGGGTCTTGACGGTCACTAAAGAGACATTCATTCAGGCGAGAGACAGAAATGGGGACATTCCAGGGTACAGAGCCAGGCTGGGCACTGCAATGAAGCAAGGAGTTGAGGGGCTGAGCAATGAGTGAATACTTTCAAACAAGGACCAGACTATAACCAGGAAGGAAAATCTAGTTACAGACTGACTGAAAGATAAGCTGGAGGGAGAAGCCTGGAAGATGGGGGGTGAGGGGGAGGGCTAGCAATGATGCCCACAGTTCCAGCTCCAATTCTGCAAAGACAAAAACAGCCTCAGCTGAGCATGGCGGCGCATGCCTTTACTCCCGGCAGAGGCAGAGGCAGAGGCAGGCGGACCTCTGTGGAATCCAGGCTAGCCTGGGCTACATGGTGAGAACTGGTCTCAAAAACCCAAATCCAAACTCAAACCCAACAAACTCCAGAGTGATATGAACTCAGTCTCAAGACTGGCCCTCTAAGGACCATGATGAGACCACATGAAGGAAGGAAGCAAGTTAAATTGTAAGCCCTGAGCTTCAAGGGATTTCAGTCAGAGGCGATGGAACAAGAAGAAAGGCCCCAAACAGTGTTAAGGATCTGAACAGCTATGTAGGAGAGAGAGAAGCAGGGGTGCAGATTGCCTTCGTGCGCATATGAATGGAGAAATTCTGTAAAGGGATGAGATGATATCCAGAGGAAGTAGAGAGATCCATGACAAACACCGCAGCTGTAAGCAGAACGAAGGGGAGAAGCTGGCTTTGCTAGGGGACCTGGGCAGAGGAGCACAGGCAAGGTCAAGAGAGAGACTCTAGAGCAGTCTCGAGCGTGGGTGCTGCAGCACTGTGGAGAGGCAGAGCAGGAAGCTGCTGCCTATGGCTCATGGTCTATGGCATTACCTTCTTCGGTGTTCCCAACACTTGGCAAATTTTGAAAATGGTGTCAATTTCACTGGCCCCAGGGAAAAGAGGCCGGAGGGTGTACACCTCTGCCATGATGCAGCCCACTGCCCAGACATCAATGGGGGAGCTGTAGTTGGTAGACCTCAGGAGTACTTCTGGAGCCCTATACCTGAAAAGAAAAAGTCAACAGCTAGCTATTGCTTCTACTGGTCAGAAGGTAAATTCATTAACAAGTAACTCTTAATTAAAGTATATATATTTTCCTAAATCCAGTGTGATACATGGGCTTACAAGGACTTGACAACTGTTATGGCCAATAATAAAAAAATAATAGTTTTAGGGTTGTGGAGATAGCTCAGTGGGTAAGGACACTTGCATGCCAAGTATGAGGACCTGAGTTCAAATCCCTCGCACCCAAGTAAAAAGTCAGCCGTGGCTTCATGTGCCTGTTACTCCAGCATTCAGGAGCAGAGGCAGGGGATTTCATGCACTTACTGGCTACCCAGCCTAGCCAAAAAGGTGAGCTTTTCAGCTCACCGAGAGACCCTGTCTCAAGGAAATAAGGCTGACAGCGATAGAGGAAGACACTCAATGTCCTCCTCTAGCCTCTCCATAGGTGTGAGCACCGACACAGTCACTTGTATGTACTATATACACGTATACAATACATATACTCTATACACACATGAAAGAGAAAGGGGGAGGAAGAAAGGACAGAAGAGAAATAAAAGAAGTTGGGATCTACTTTAAGTCTTCTTAAACCTTTTCCATTTGTGACTCTTCTTCACGAGGAAATTTTATACCTCCTCAGGTATATAGGTATATTAAATAGGCATAAAGATTTAAGAAATTAATTTAATTAATTCTGTAGTATACATATAATTTTACCATTTATTAAATATGAAAGCAAAAATTTACCTAATGATTTTCTTTTTCAAGACAGGGCTTCTCTGTGTAGCCTGGTTGTCCTGGAACTTTCTATATAGACCAGGCTGGCCTTGAACTCAGATATCTGCCAGCCTCTGCCTCCTGAGTGCTGGGACTAACGCCGTGCACCATCACATGTGGCGAGAAAGAATGTTATGTAGCCCAGGCTGGCCAATATCACTCTGTAGCCAAAGGTGACCCTGGACTTCTGCTCCTCCTGCCCCCATCTCCCGGTGCTGGGATTACAGGCATGAGCCAGCACAGCTGGTTTAATGAGGTGGTGAGGGTTGAGCCAGGACTCGATGCATGGTTGGTGGGTACTCTATTCGCTGAGCCATAGTCTCAGCCCCATCTAATGTCTTCCTTTAAATGAAACTCAACTAGCACTGAAGAGCACACACGCCATGTGTTCGGAGCCAAAGCAGCAGTGAAGTCCTGCATGCAACCTGGGGTCCTAGCCAGAAATCCTGATTCATTACACAGTTGATTCTGTGTTAGTTCTCAGTTGTACACTCAGAAGCCTTTCACCATTGCCCGATTTTTCACAACCTCACATTCGGTTACCTGACCACCTGTGGGACTGCAGCCCACAGCTTTAAAAGGCTAAACTCTCCCCGCCCCCCCGCCACCCCCGCCGAGTTGTCTCCTAGTCATGTGTCTACAGGAGTCTCTTCCCCCTTCTCTTCCAATGTCTTTAAAGAATTCTGAGTGGGGGTGTGTGCACAGGAGACAGGAGGTGCTGGGTCCCTCTGGAGATGGGGTTACAAATGGCTGGTTATAAACCACCTGATGAGGGAGGGGACTGCACTTGGGTCCTCTTTGAGAACAGACAATCTCTAGTGTTCAGCTACTTCTCTTGCACACAGGAATCCCCTCTGCATCTTCAGAAACACAGGACGGAATTGGGTGGGAAAAAAAGAGAGAGCAGGGAAGAAGGTTGTGGGGAAAATACCCTCAGAAAAACTTTCATACAAAAATTATTTAGACAAGGGATGGAGAATTGGCTTGGCCATTAAGAGCACAGGTTGCTTTTGCAGAGGAACCGGGTTCAATTCCCAGCACCTACATGACAGCTCACAACCATCTGTAATTCTAGTTCCAGAGGATCTGACCTGCTCAGGCACCAGGCACGCACATGGTACGTGTACACACATATATGCAGGCAAAACAATCATACACATAAAATAAATCTAAAAACTTTAAAAATTATTTAGACTGTGGACAGCATGTTGGCTTTCCTTTTAAAATTGCTTTGAACACAAGCTTTTATCTTCATTCAGTAACAAAATACCTGCAGTGTTTGAACTATTTGTGTCTTTTTAGTGAGAAGTTAATGCTTATGATTAATACTGTCCTCAGCATAAAGTTTTCTCGTTTCTGTTGTTTTGTTTTTGAGACAGGGTTTCACTATGTAGCCCTGGCCAGCCTGGAACTCACGCTATAGACCAGGCTCACAAAGAACCACTTGCCTCCTGAGTGATGGGATTAAGAAGTGTGTGTCACCACACCTGGCCTTATATATAAACTGTATCTTTTGAAAGAAGTATATTTAAGTAATTTTGAGAGAAAAAGCATTTACCATCTAGTAGACACATAGTCTGTGTACGGAGGTCTTGATCGGATTTCTCGGGCCAATCCAAAGTCTGCAATTTTTACAAGTTCTGGTCCCATGCAGAGGAGGTTCTCAGGCTTTAGGTCCCGGTGGAAGAAGCCTGCGGAGACAGGGAAGGAATCCAAATGCATGCTCCTTTCTGGACCCCACTCTGCAGCTCTAACATCTGACAACATCTGTAACAAACAACTCTAACATTTGACATTTGTAACAAACGACCAGGCCTTCAGACTTCTTGCAGGGTTTTGGTCATTTCCTTTTACAACCCCAAGTTGATCTTTATACATCTTGCTTACAAGGAAGTCCTTTTAAGTAATAAGACTTGCGGCCTGAGATAACCGCAAACCTAACTATCTCAGCGGGAAAAATTCATTCCTATCAAGTCAGCTGAAATAAGTTGAGAATAAAACCATTTAAAAAGACAATAAATTTTATTGGTATTAAATGTATACTGTAACAACAACAAATACACACACACATATAAAATAAAAAAAAAAATTTTAAGAGACAAAGGATTAGCCAGGGGTGCTGTGGAGGATGCCGCAAGGACGATATTTAACGTGAGAGTCTACCAGGCACACACAAACATCCAGTGACTAGCAAACCCAAACCACCTCCTCCCTGAGGTACCACCCACAAACATCACTCAGGGAGCTTCTCCATCTTACCGGAACACTTGAATGGAAAAGACAACTTAGTCAATGCCATTGACAGTGTTATCATCTCTAACGTTATATCCTGTACCATCCTTGAAAGCTGAATCCTTAATAGGATCCTGACTGGATGTCACCATTTTCATCCCTGCATCAGCTTTGTCCAAAACCACGCAAAAACAATCTCTCCTTCTCAAACTCTAATACTGTCACCGAGCACCCGGTAGTTCTGTTGAATCGGTCCTTTGATAGTGATGGGCTGGACCTGCATTTCTTTTAGAATACCTCCTGGCCTTTCTCCCTTTCATCCCGCCTTCCAAGCTCCTCTTCCTGCCTGGGACTGCACCATTGCTTTTTCATAGTCTCCTTCCTCCAGCTTCTCTGGACTCTACACATTCTAGTAATTTAAACACTGTCTCCCCCAAATACACAGACAGACAGACAGACAGACACACACACCTTTGCAATAGCCTCTTTAAGTAATTTGATAAATCTGATCTCTGACCTCTTTTATTTCTACCTAAAGAGATAAATGTACTTTCTAACTGAGGAGAGAACTCTGTGGTAAAGGATTTGACTAACATCCATGACAAGTTCAATTACCCATACTGCAAAGCATATTTCCCAATACTGATCACCAGTTATATAGAGTGTGTTTCACTCAGGTGAAATTCGTCATTCTCTTTAAGTTTACTGTATTTATCTGCTGAGGAATAATCCTTTTATACACTGCAAAGATTTGTCACTTGGATTGGTTTAATAAAAGCTGATTAGCCAGGCGCCAGGCAGGAATTATAGGCAGGACAACCAAACCAGGAGATTAGGAGGATGATGGGAGAACAAGGGTGGAGTCAGAGGAGATGACAGCCAGCCGAGGAAGTAGGACATGTAGAAATGAGATAACAAGCCACAAATCACGTGGTAAAGCATAGATAAGAAATATGGGTTAATTTAAATGTAAGAGTTAGCTAGTAAGAAGCCTGAGCATTTATAATTAATATTAAGTTTATTTTATTTGGGAAGCGGCTGCCGGTTATTTATTTGGGAGCAGATGGTCAAGACAGGAAAACTCTGTCAATGTTTACCCCCTTAATAATGTGCCCTTGTTCCTTTTTATATATATCAATCCCAATCTTAACCATTCTCCAAGGTTTATTGAGTTGTCCTTTGTCTAAGAAACCACTTCATAGGTGGGTAGTCACGGCACACGGCTTTAATCCCAGAACTCAGGCCAGTCTGGTCTACACAGTTAGTTCCAGGACAGCTAGGGCTATACAGAGAAACCCTTGTTATCAAAAAAACAAAACCAAACAAAGGAACAAACATTTTACATGCTGCCGTTCTTGCATTCTTCACTCTGTCAAGAAGTATTTGGAGGCCATAACAAGTAATGAACTGGGCTCTGTGGATTCAAAGTTGCCTAAATGTCATGGTTCTTGGTCTTTCCTTCACAGGGAGAATAGGCCTTTCCCCTGATCGTGTGTAGAGGTTTACACCTGTTTACTACCGTTTCCCTGAGTAGAGGGAAGCACTTAACAGTCAAGGCCTTTTACATTTCTGGATGCCTCGCCTGTGGGAAAAAGCATGGCAGCTTCACGACATATGACTGAAGACTGAACTGAGGGAAGAGTGAAGGAACTTCACAGTGACCAAAACTTCTACATGGACCAAATACTTAGGGTCAAGAGAGCGGATCAGAGCAGTGAGAAGGATGGAAGAGAGAAAGCCCTAAAAGACTCAACTGAGAACTGAGTGACAAGTGCAATGGCTCAGAAGCAGGGTGGGGACAACGAGGACTCACTGTTGGATGTCCATGGCAGAGGGCATTCCTGTAGCACTAAACAACTAGCCAAGGCTGTTTTCCAAGCTTGCGTCCACTGTAGCAGAAAGTAATTGTGATGTATTTACATGTCAAAATGCAGAATATGCAATGAATGATAGAAAGTAGCAATGGTTTAATAAAAGGGCATTCCGCTGTGCTTGTTATCTGGGAGACAACTGGGCTTAGCATCAGGTCAATTCCCAAACACACAGTTGCATGGCATAATGATGGGTCTGCAGACCAAGCGGCTGGCTTAGCTCAAGTCCATGCCTACACGAAGACTAAGGCACAAAAATGATCACAGACATTCAAGGGGAACACAGGCAAGAGTAAGAAGTACTCCCTTCACAACACAGGGCCACCTCTTTTGCACATCTCAAGGAACTGGGATCAGAGTCAGGTCTGGGTTAGACAAGAGACAAGCACAGCGGGATGTCTGCTTTACAGCGTACATGGATTGGTAGGTATCAGTTCGTGCGCTGAGATTCACTTAGATTCCAGGGATTCATCTTTATTCTGCCACTGTCCTAACACAGACCCGATGGCCTTCCAAAGACCAGTTTCAAGAATTCTAACCAGCTTTGTAATAAACCAAATACAAATAATTATAAGAACCAAACTTGAGGTTCTTAGCTTATGAAACTTAAGAGTGATTCAGTATTAGTCAAGAATGGCCTTTTCAATAAAAGAAAAAAAAATCTGACTGACATAGCAAAATCCAGATGGTTTATTATCAGCCCAATAAGACAAATTGTCTGCCCACCAGATGAGTGATGTCTGTTCTAAGTCTTGATATAACTGAGTCACTGTGTTGGGAACCTTTACTCTTGCAAACACCTGTCAGCTCTCAGAAGGCCTGACTGTATGTACCCATCTTGGAAACGAATTAAGAATTATGCAATTATTAGAATAATCTTTTGTCAACATACCTAGGACCCTTGAAAACTGTGAGACAATTTCTCTACCTAAAAATTCAAGCACTCTAAAAACTCCAGTGAAAGAAGAAACGCCAGGCATCATTTTCTTCCCGAACAGATGGGAAAACCCAATCATGGGCAGGGGGCAAAGAACGGCTCACAGTCCCACCAAAAAATGTGTCACAGCCCAACGGTGCCACGCACTGCTACCCCCTCCCTCTCGGCTCCCACACCTAAACCTCTGTGGCTTTGACCCTCTGAAGTCCAGATCAATACCGAGTCTCCTAGTAGAATTTCCCTTCCTCCTCTAATTGGGGGTAATTATTATTTATAAACTTATGTGGCAGTTCTCTTACAGTGACTCATTTGTTCTCAAACATCCTCCACCCATAGCAACTCACTCCGTCTAGAACACCTACACCAGCTCCCATCTTCTCCAGTGCAGTTCGTCCTGTCGCACTGGGGCTCACATAAGCGCCACTTGAACACGCCTCACCTTTTCTGCATCCACTGTGAGCCACGCTCTTCTGTGCACCCAGCACCCTCCCCCAACAGAAGGCTGCATCCTTTCCCTCATGGTTTACTCGTCTTAATTCTAGTTTCGCATTCTTAATTCTAGTTGCCCATTAATCAAAAGGGGAATGAGGAATCAAATTCCTCACTTATTCCTCTAAGTAGGTTCTTTTCATACGTCATCTGTTTCAGTGAAACATGACTATTTCTATTTAAAGAGACAATGCAGCTTAGGATGTAAAATGTATAGACCAGCAAGAACGCCTAGTCATTTAACCCTCTGGTGCTTGAGTTTCCTCATGGGTGGAATAGAGCCTAGCATAGCTCACAGGCTTATTTTGCATGATGAAGCTTTTAGAGGGTGGTGTCCACACATGAGCCCCTTGCAAGAGCCCGTCATGCGAATGGCTAACAGAAAGTTCTCTCTGGTAATCTCCCCCAAACTGTCAACGTGGGCTTGTGTATGCATTATCATTTTTTACAGATAAGAATTAAGGCTTGTGAGGCTGGTGACAAGTGCCACTTGTGAGGAGGTGGCACTAGAGCTCTGCTCCAATTCCTGCCTGGATCTGTGCTCTGCTGAGGTGTGCAGTGTGGCCCATAAGCCCCCTTCTGCCTCCTAGCCGTGCCATTAGACATCACGCGACAGCAGAGTTCTGCCACAGTGAGAACCTTCCTGTTCAAACGCCTTCCTTCATTGAAGTCCAGGGTTCCACCTGCCTGCCCAGCAACAGGAGAATTTCCTCTTTCATTCTGACACAAGATTTTCATGAACAACTTCAAGGAAGAAAGGAAAACCAAGGAAGCCTCAAGGAAGACTTTCCCTTGTCCATATTTTATTACTGATGATTCTGATTAAATAAGAGGAAATGATTAAAGAGTAACTAAATATGAATTTACACAGCACCTCTTCCTGTTGTAAAAGTGATTTCAGATAATATTCACCCTCTTTCCCTTCCGCCCTTCCTTGAATCTAAACCTATAGTGCTCACACTGAGAGAAAAAGTAGGCCACAGGAGCAGGAGCAGGCGAATAGAGAAGGGCTGTGCCAAGGTCACACGCTTAAGACGGGGAGGCTTGGAGACACAGCATCCAGGGCAAAACACCACCCTTTAAACCACTAAATGCATTTTCATCACCTGATGGGGAAGTGGGCTCTGGAAATTTGTAAGGACAAGGTCAGGAGGAGATACAAAATTTGTATTATATTCCTGCAAGGACATGTGCTTTGGCATTGTTCAGACAGTATCGAGTATGGCCATGTGCTCTTGTCCCATGGGGGTAAAATACTCAGTGACATGAAATATGGCCATAGCAACTACATGCTGTGCTGTTCTTCCCTCTCCGAGGAGTAGACTCCCCAGGGGCAGACTGTACCTTCTCACTGTGAGAATGAGCGATGGGGAAGGGCTGGAACTACTAGACAGCTCTATGAAGTGTGTCAGATGGTCCTTTTGTCACGACAGGAGAGGGGTACATGTGCTCGTAACTAACCAAAGTCATCAACACACAAACCCTCTAAGTTAAAAACAAAATCAGATTGATTTATTAGTTGTGTATGTGTACAAGTGTTACCAGGGCATGTGTGTGGAGGTCAGAGGGCAACTCACTCCATTGAAAATGAACTCGTTTTGCCAGGCTTGGTGGTAAGTGCTCTTACCCACTGAGCATCTCTCTCTCTGTCCCCAGACCCTTGTTTATATATAAAAATAATGTAACAAACAAACAAACAAAAGGAGCCAGGACTTCAGGATTTAGTGTCTACTCCATTACCACCGTTACCATCTTCTTCCTCTAAGCCTCCCCAACAGACTCCCCTGCCAAGGCTGCAGTGAGATCTCTGCAGAGCTTTAAGCCTCTCAGAGATGCAGTTGCCTCTTCTTTGAAAGCCATAGTTACTATCTGTTCTTTCTACCTGTGAAGTTGACGAGGGAATGAGAAAGGTAATAGATGAAGTTAGATCCAATCAGAACTGGGGGTACAGCTGTTTGGAAAAATGTCAGCCACCACTCCGGAGATGGCCAGGGTAGTGAGGCTGTGAGCGCAGTCTGATGCCTCCACAGCTGAATCTTCCTCTGCAGTGTTTGCACACACACTCTCAGTGTGTAAGGCCTGAAAGTAATGGCGGTACAGAGTTCCAAAGGACTCTTGAGGGGTGCTAAATTGTTAGCTCAAGATAATTATACCAGCCGGGTGGTGGTGGTGCATGCCTTTAATCCCAGCACTTGGGAGGCAGAGGTAGGCAGATCTCTGCAAGTTTGAGGCCAGCCTGGTCTACAAAGCGAGTTCCAGGACAGGCCCCAAAGCTACAGAGAAACCTTGTCTCAAAAGAAAACCAAAAAAATTAAAGAGAGAGAGAGAGAGAGAGAGAGAGAGAGAGAGAGAGAGAGAGAAGATATTTACATTAAATCTAGAAATTGCCAAAAAGGTTCAACCCAGTCTCCTTACTGAGTAATGAATCCATTTGTTGGTGTAATGTTTACAGTGGCAGCATCCACAGACGGAGAATGTATGGGCTTCTTCCTGTGTCTACATGCTAAGATGACCTCAAATGACCTTCTCGGAGCACTTCTGTCTTCTCCCACAGATGTCCATGTCTTGGCTATGAATTCATGGGAAAGTTTTCAATCCAGCCTCATCTGATCTGCAGTGGTTAGAACCAGCGAGGTTCCAGGGAGAGAACCAGCGAGGTTCCAGGGAGAGTACTGCCTCTATTCACTGCTGCTTTAACTTTTCACAAGCTCAGCAAAGAGGAAAAACACAAACGGAGAGTTCCTGAAGGGCATACAGTATGCTTCCCTTTGGACATTCTAAATCTCTCTGTGGAATACCCACACCATCCCTAAGTGAGCCACACTGGGGCAGGGCAGAATTGCTTTTTCTGATCAGGTGAGAAAACTGGCCTACAGTGAAGGCTATGGAACAAAACTGGTCTATGCAGCCTGCCACATGTTTGTATAAAATCACGTGGTACACTGTCCCCTGCAAAGGGTCTACGAGAAAGTGCTTTCCTGGCCAGCGTATCAAGAATAATTCTGGGCCCAGTAAGATGGCTCAGCAGGTGAAAATACTCGCTTCCAAGCCTGATGACGTGAGTTCAAAACCCATGTGAGGGTGGAAGGAAGAGGATTTATTGCAAGACTCCTGCAAGCTGTCCTCTGTACCCATGCTGTGACACATGTATGTGCATATGTACACACAAACACACACACGCATGCACAAATTAGATAAATAAATGTAAAATGAAGGTCTTAATTTAAAAAATAGTAGTTTTGCTTTTGGTAACTAGTCAAGTTTTAAATCAAAAACTACACATGTTCTAACTGATTATATTTCACATTTGCCATTATATAACAAGCTCAGAAACAAATCTGTTGTCTGCTTCTTCTACTGGAATAAAATTTGCTGGCATCCTGGACAAATCCTCCAAACATTATAGGCTATTATGAATGCTATTGGTTAGTCTCCATAACCAGAGTATAAGACCCTATTGCTGAAGTCACCATTTACTTATGCCATCAAACATGGAGAAATCAGGCTAGTGTCAACTAGAAGCTTCAACCCTGCAACCTACAACCATGACCTGCCTTCAAAATATACTGGTGCAATAGTGGCACAAAGGTAATGGGAGCAACCAACCACTGTTTAAAAAAAATGAGATTTTAAGCCTGTTCCATGAGATGGAACCCACACTTGATACCACCAATGAGGCCAAGAAACTAAGACTAGATAGTTCATGGGCCCAAGAGGAGACTCTACTACTACAGCAATAAAACAACTTGTAATGACATATTGCTGTATGTCCATAGATCAGTGTGTGGTTCACCCCTTATTGGAAATGCTTCTTCTCGCAATAGATGGCAACTAACACAGAGACCCACAACTGGACAGTGTGCAGACAATGGGAGACCATCTTTATCAAACCCTTCTCCTCAAGGCTCAGGGGTCTAGGCAGAGAGGAGGCAGAAGGATTGTGAGAGCAAGAGGTGGGGGACGACTCTAAAGACACGGCATCTTCAGACACAACAGGGCTGACGCACACCATTTCAACTCACAGAGACTGTGACAGCACACAGAAGACCTGTACAAATTCATGACAGACAAAATCTGGGCAAAAGTGGACACAAAATCCCAGTCCTAATCAAGGAGCTACATGACACTCGCTGAGTAAGAGAAAACCAATTTTCTCCAGTGGAGTGATAGGAGATATATCAACCACACTCCAACTCCAGCCTATTGCTGAGGTGCAGGTGGACAAGACAAAACAGATTCCACATTTTTATGTGTGCTTTTTTTTTTTTGGTTGTAATTTAGTAAGAATTGACTTTTTTTGAGAAAGAACATGAAACTGGGTGGGTAGGGAGGTGAGGAGGATATAGAAGGACTTGGGGGAGAGGAAAGAATATGATCAAAATATATTATATGAAAACATCTTAAAATAATAAGTAAAAAAAAGAATTGGGCATAATATGACTGACCACCTTCCATTCCCACTACCATTCCCACCATTCTTTTTGTTTTTCTTTAGGTAGGGTCTTATTATGTAACCTTGGCTGGCCTCAAACTTGCTATGTAGACCAGGCTGGTCTCAAACTTACAGAGCTCTGCCTGCCTTTGCCTCCAAGTGCTGGGATAGAAGGACTATGCCACCACACTCAGCCATCTCCTCTCTTAAACCGTAAGCCAGAATAATGTTTGATTCCTCTAAAAAAAAATAAAGAAAGAAAAAGAAAAAAAAACCCTAAAAAAAGACAAAAGAAAGGAAAAGAAGAAAAAGAAAACAAAAAAAGAAGGGAAGAAAGAGAGGCTTTGTCTCCCTGCCTTGTTTTGCCTTTGCCTCTTCTTCAGTTTGCTAAGTTTTAATTTATTTTGCTTTTCTGTATTGTATAAGATTTTAGGACACTCTGGAATATAAATGATATAGAAAAGTGAGCAGCACAGTGCAGAGATGCTACTGTGGGCTACGCACCACACATGACCACCTCAGAATCCTGATCTGAGGTCTACTGTGGGCTACGCACCACACATGACCACCTCAGAATTCTGATCTGAGGTCTACTGTGGGCTACGCACCACACACATGACCACCTCAGAATTCTGATCTGAGGTCTACTGTGGGCTACACACCACACACATGACCACCTCAGAATTCTGATCTGAGATCTACTGTGGGCTACACACCACACATGACCACCTCAGAATTCTGATCTGGGGTCTACTGTGGGCTACACACCACACATGACCACCTCAGAATTCTGATCTGGGGTCTACTGTGGGCTACACACCACACATGACTACCTCAGAATTCTGATCTGGGGTCTCTTGTTGATACATCAGAAAATGGTGGGTGCCACGTCCACAGCAGTGACTGCCGTGTAGTGACAAAATGCCTCTGCGCTGGCTTTTGCCTGCTGAAGGATTGGGGTTAGAGCTTCCTGGAGTGAAGCCCCAGGCGGTCCCCTGGCAATCAGTGGTCGAGATAAGACCTGATGCCATAGGCAAATCTCGTATCTGGAGATGGCCCTGAGAGCGAGCCCTCCTGACACCTTGCCTGATCTTTCTCTGTATTTCTTATCTTTCCTGTTTTCAGCTGACCGCTTACCAAGAAATCAAAGTACGTCCTTGGCTCGGCCCCACCGTTCATTAAAGCAGTCCTTGAGGAAATAAAGTATGCCCCACGCCACATGAGCCTGGGAAACTTTATTAATTATGAAACAGAAATGGCTAAAGTTGATATGTTATGAGGGAATCGTCATAGTGAATCAGATTTAGAGAGAAAAGGAGAGTTAGAGAAAATTCCCCAGCGCACTCTTCCCGGGGGATATGATTCACTTCCTTATATGGGAGCCTAAGATGAGCAAATAGATGGGTTAATGTTGATGGACAAAGACTGTTATATTATACTTTCAACTTTATGGATAGGCTTGCTAGATCCCAACTCCCATGATGTCTGCCGCATAAGAAGGTACTAAAAATATAGTTCAACAGGTGCAGAGAACTGATTAGGTATATTTGGTCACTAGATGAAATAAAGGGTTAAGAGGAGGAAGGGCCATGATAGCAATAATAAGTCAGAAACTTTCTGTTCTTAATTTGTAACCACTTGCCTGAGTTTTACAGTCCCAAGGACATGAGTTCCTCTTCTAAGGATGCTTTGTGTCTAACACCTGTTCCTGATAATATACTTTTTAAACATTGCTAAAAGAAGTTTTCATACTGTGCCAACTAATGATACATGACTTTCTGACTTGTTCTTTGTTTGAATACTATATAATGAAAGCATGATTTTAGTAAAATCGCAGCAGATTCTCACTACACAGTGTGTCTGTCTGTCATTCCCTTGCATCGTATCCTGGCTATCCTATCCTTCACCCTGTTCTCCCGTGGATAGCGGTCTCCTAGAGGGACGGTCCGTGGCAGGTGGGAAATAATTCCTAGATCTATCTATAACTAACAAGCTCAGTGCTAAAACTGAAGAACACACACACACAGGCAAATTCAGAAATCAAAGTCCCGAGGGAATATCCTCTGAAAGCCATCGTCAGCTTGTTAGCTCTACAGCCATTAATACTTCTTGTGTTATCTGCCTGATATTTCACTGCTATTCAGAAGCACAATATTGCAAATAACTTACCGTGTTTATGAATGAAAGCCAGTCCTTGCAATATCTGATACATTATATTCCGTATAGCAGACTCTGGAAACAACTTATTTCTGTATGGGCCAGAAGAAAACAAAGTTAAAAAGCTGAGTTTCTGTAGTAAAAGGAATCTATTATATAGTATGAAATTAAGAAATTTCTACCAGATCCTTTGATGATAAACAGCAGAGAAAAATAATCTCTTTTCGATACAGTGAAGCTAAGTAATAAACACCAATTCTATTAAGCTCTATTATAAAAAAGAATAAAATTTTACAATAATAATTAAGAAACCTGTAACACTGTGTCTAAAAATAAGTTAGGCATGGTGGCCACACCTGTAATCTCAGAACTCAGAAGGTTCACATAGAAGAATCTTGAGTTTCAGGCCAGCCTAAGAAGGAAACTTTCTCAAAACAAAACAAAACAACAACAACAATACAAAATGAATTTCTGTATTGCAAGCTGCTGCCTGGGAGTTGTCTCAAGGCTCCCGGGCACAGGAATGTGGTTGGATCCTTCACCTAGCTGGCAGATGGTCATGAAATCCAGAGGCATGACTGTTAAAGGACTACAGAAAGATCTAGAAAACTGAAGTAAGCGAAACAAAAAATACATCGCCTTTGCAATATTAATTCATAAGAATGTTCTGAATACGAGGCTGGAAAGACAGCTCAGAGGTTAAGACACATATTGCTCTCACAGAGGACCCTTGAGAGTTCAATTCCCAGTGCCCACACTGGAGTGGCTCGCCGTAACTCCAGCACTATTGGAAGCTGGCACCTCTGGCTTTGGTGGGCACTCACACACATATGCACCCCACATGTATAATTAAAAAGAATAAACATAAATCTCAAAGACACTTGGTTAAAAACTAAGGTCATGACTGAGGCACACCGTTCTTTAATGAGTTGGTAAAGGTTTTCCTTCATGTACTCGAAGATGAAATAGAGATGATCGTTTTCCCTGATGACTTCCTTCAGCTTCACAATGTTGGCGTGATTGAGCTTCTTTAAAGACTGAAACAAGGCGAGAAAGAGAAACAAACAAAATCAGAAAACGAGTGTCTCTAACAGGGAAAGCCACCCTAAGCACAATTAGAAAAGGGATTTCTATTTGAGAACGGAAACATGCATTACATCTGATTGACAACTTAGTAAATGGTACTTCTTTGAAGTCAACATAACTTTATCTAGAAACATGACTTTGACGAATTGACTAGAGAGAGGGTAGGCATATGATCACTAGCTGGTATTCCTGGCTGCGCCCAGCCTGGAGCAGTGGGGCAGGACTATTTTTGTGGCAATGGGCCCAGGCTATTTTAGGCTCCCTCCCTCCAGATCATGGAGTTCAGGCTGTGCAAGTGGCTAGAGGGGAACCAATAAAGAAAGACAAGGCTTTAAATCTTCCAGCGCTGGAAAGGCAGCCGGTTAAGGGTGAGGTCGCCAGACAGCAGCCTGCAGACAGGGTCAACAGGAAACTCCTCAAAGGCCTGAGGCTGATAGCCTGATTCTCTAGACTTTCTTCAGACTCTGTGTGCCTGAGACAAAACGCTCCTTCTTACAATGTGTGTTGTGGGAATTCATTCCGCCAATAGTTTTGGGGTATCGGTCTTAGGGTGTGGCTTCTGTGTGTGGATACCATCTCTTATAAGGAAGAGGAGGGGGCTCTCTCACTCTCTTGTGTGTTGACTGGAGACTGGATTGCTGCATCCATTGACCCCAGGGCAGAATGGAAGACTATGGTGGTTCTCTACCTTGTTGGTATTCGGAAATGTCCCCTAATAAATCTTTGTTATCCTTTTAGTTGAGCTCTTGTGGTTTCACAAAACATTGCCTGCAAATGTGAGTTCTAATTACTGGGGCGGGGTAGGGTAGGGACGTGGGGGAGGGGATGAAGACGTCGTTGACGAAATACTGAGTGAAAGGTCTAAGGGCAATGAAGGTGAGAGAGTCAGGCAGCAGCGGAGGAACACGGACATGATTCAGAAGATGATACACGAGCTTCTGATTTCTCCTCTTACACATGTAGTTTTCTAAGGCCATTTGAGTGTAACCCTGTACATACGACTTTCCATAAACACCACCTGCTAATGATGAACAAAAACGCTGTCCTGTTAGTGACCAGCAATCAGGATCCAGAGACACCCAGTCATTGGGAGGGCTACCCGGATGATCAGAATTTGAACCTTAAAAAGTCTTTGCCCCTACAGGGCAATGAAGTCAATAATGACAAATTACAGAAGGTTCTCTATCTTTTCTGATGGAGGAGGGTCATCTTTCTATCTGTTGTTTCATTGGTTAAGTAATAAAGAAACTGCTTGGCCTCTGATAGGACAGAAAATTAGGTAGGTGGAGTAGACAGAACAGAATGCTGGGAGAAAGAAGCCGAGTCAGACAGTCACCATGATTCTCCCACCCGACACAGTTGCAGGTTAAGATCTTCCCTGATAAGCCACCTCGTGGGCTACACAGATTATTAGAAATGGGTTAGATCAATATGTAAGAGCTAGCCAATAAGAGGCTGAAACTAATGGGCCAGGCAGTGTTTAAAAGAATACAGTTTCCCTGTAATTATTTCGGGTAAAGCTAGCCGTGCAGGCGGCTGGGTGCCAGGAACATAGCCCGCCACTCCGATTACTACACTTTTCATTAAAAAGAACATCCTTTTAATAAAACAAACAGAATGTGTACAGAGGAAGAGTTAAAGTGACCATCCAAATCCCGAAGGACCCAAATATCAGACCTCAATCCACGTAGCTCAGAAGAGAGAGGAAACACAGGTAGTGGATAAAGACCAGGTTCGGCCCTCAGGCTGTGGTCTGTCTGAAACATGACTGACAGGCCCAGGCCTAGGAGCAGCTTCGAGCTCCAATTTTAGCGAGGCTATTGAGCAAGATAAATTTTCTGTCCATCTAATCTGTAGAGTTCATAGAATTTTACAGTATTCACTTTACAAAGATTTCCAGAAAGAAACATCTTATGTGGTCATGGAAAAGTCCCTGAAGGAGCAGAGACAAACCATTTGTGTAAGAGCAGATAAGCATCGGTAGTGACCTAAAATGAACCAATAGTTCCCACAGGGACATATGCCACAGATGAATCAATAGTATCAATTCTGACCCCTTCAGGGACTGGTCAACACTTTCCTCCCTGTTAAAACTATAATGTATTATACCCTAAGGATAAGCCTGATGTAAGGCAGTATCTGATTCTCAGAGGCCAGCAGCCTAGCTGGGAGCATAGCATATGAATTTAAAATGCATGTAATACATGGCTTGGCTTGGTGGCATGTGTTGCACCCCTTTGATCATATAGCACTTGGTTGGCAGAGACCAAGGCCAGTCAGGACTACACAGTGAGAGCCTGTCTCAAAATCAAACAAATAATGAATGTAACAAATAAAGAAGACATATTAAAGGTCAAAGGTAAGGTAGAGACAAAAGCACATGATAGTTTATACTATCAACTTGATGGGACCTACAATCACTTAGGAGACACACCTCTAGGCATGACTTTGACGGAGTTTCCAGAAACATTTAGCTTGGGAAGGAAGCCCTACTCTGAGTGTGGGCAACACCAGGCTTGGGGTCCTGAATAGAATAAAAAGGGAAAAGAGGAAGGCAGGCTTGATGATGGACACATATAATGCCAGTATTTGGGAGCTGAAGGCAAAAGAATCAGGAGTTCGTGGCCAGTCATGACTACATAGTGGACTCGAGGCCAACCTGATTACATGAGATTTTGTATCAACAAAAAGAGAAGAAAGGGAAAAGGCAAGCTAATACCAGCATTCATTGCTCCTCCTCGTGATACAGATTTGATACAGAACAATGGCATCACTCTTGCTGCCATACTAGTATACTGTACCTTTGCCTACCGAGTGCTGAGATTAAAACTGTGTGCCACCATGCCTGGCTGCTCTTCTTCTACTTTTTTTTTTTTTAAAAAAAAAAAAAAACAAGGTCTTACCATGTAGGTTTGACTGGCCTGCAGCTCACTACAAAGACCAGGCTGGCCTTGAACTCCGAGAGCCATCTGCCTCGGCTTCCTAAGTGCTGGTATTAAAGTCATGCACCACCATACATGACAGAATATTTTCCACTTGTTACATACACAAACAATATTCTTTGGCTTATGGAATCTAAAAGAGTTATGACCTTGCCCTTTATGAACAAAGTATGTGTGTCCCTGCTCTAGACTGGAAGCCTTATTCATGTACTAAAGGGCTGGTTTCAAGTCCTACAGGGCTTTTCAAACAGCGCTGAGTGAGAGGCCTAACAATGGATGAACCCCCTCCAGCGCACACGGAAAAGCCTAGTGCTCAGTCTACCTGGAGAGATGCTACAGGAGGACTAAAGCAGAATGGAGAGGAGAAAGGAAGGAGAGAAAGAAGAGGGAACAAGAGCAAAGGTGAAGGGCTGGGTGGGACCTCTGCTCTGGAGCACCTGCCAAGTAGGCACGAGGTCCTGGGATTGCGCACCAGCACTGGACAGAAAAACAAAAAACCACAGGCATGGTGGAGCCTGTACGTCAGAGCAGCTGGGAAGCTGCAGAGCTTAGGAGGATTTCTAGCTCAAGGCCAACCTGGGCTACATAGGCACACTTCGTCTGGAAAAAAGAAAGAAAAGAAAGGAACAAAACCAGTGAAGACACACGCTATGCAATGCTGCCAAAGCGCTTATGTTAGGCAAAGGATTCCATCACACACTGTAACAGAGTACAAGGAAACGCAAGAGGTGCTGCTTTGTATCCATGAAAAACAAGCTACAGGGAGATGGAGCTTCCTGTGCCTCAATGGATAGGAATGACACCTACAGAGACAACAGTCCACCAAATCAACACTTACTGAAAGATACTGGTTGAAGAAATCCAGCAATGACAAGAGTATTCTAGTAATAATATATTCATTAAGTAATGCAGTAATTTTCCACTTTCGGATACCAGCTGTATCATATCCTTTCTCTTTCATAGCATTAGCGAAAAAATGCAAATGGGATGATTACCACAACTCTAAATCTAGCCATGAATACAGCTATGCTAAGCAGCCAAACAGAATTATTCCCTGGTAAATTCATAAATACCTTAACTTCCCGAAGGTTCATGCATTCTTCCCAGGAGTAAAACTTTCTTTTCATTCTGAAAGAGAAGAAAAAGAAATAGCATGCTTATTCCAAGTGACAGGCCGAACACCATTTCTTAAAAATGTTTTCATCCAGGGCTGCAGAGGTAGCTGTGCTAAGAGCACTGCATGCTCCTGCAGAGAACACATTCAGTCCCACACCCATGCAAGCAGCTCGAGTTGCCTGCAACCCAGCTCCAGGGGACCCAATGTCATTTTCTGGCCTCTGGGGGCACACATGCAACAAGCATATATGAATGCACACACAAATAAAAATTAATTTTTTTCATTCTGAACCTAACCAATGTTGGTTTCAATTTTTATAAAATATTATATACCATCTAAAGAAGCCCTTATTTTAAAACACGGCAAGTCAGTCTAATCTAAGCCAGTAAACTTCCCAGCTGCAGTGGGAACCTGGTGCACTGCTGGTTTTTTCCCGACACAAATCCAGATGTATCTGGAAAGAAGGAACCTCAGCTGAGAAAAGGCCCCATCAGACTGGCCTGCAGGTAAGTCTGTGGGCCACTGTCTGGATTAGCGATGGAGGCTAGTGGGCCCAGCTCACTGCAGGCATCCCGAGCAGCTGGTCTGGGCTGTATCAAAAAGCAGGCCGAGCTGAGCAAGCCACAAGGGGCAAGCTTCCTCTCTGGCCTCTGCTTCAGCTCTTGCCTCCAGGATCCTGCCCTGACTTCCTTCAGTGATGGAGTGTGACCTGAGAGGTGAGAGAAGAAATAAGCCCTTTCCACACCAGCTGGGCCTGGTGTTTATCACAGCAACAGAAACCCTAACCAGGCTACCTGGGGTAGTACAAAGAGCCAGGTCTGCTGTCCGACTCTACCACTAACAAACTAACTTGGCCCAAAGGAAACTCCCCCAGGTTTATTCTATCTAGGCCAGTATCGGCCAACAGAACTTTTGTTGTTGGTGGAAATCTTTGGTGATGTCCACAAATACAGAATAAGGTAGAAAGCACTAGTTGGGCATTATAAAAAGAGAAGGGAAAGGAGGAGGAAGAGGAAGAAGGGGAGATGATGAAGGTGGCAGGGACATATTGGGAAGGTCCATGGGAGAGTTGGGAATGGATAGGACCAAGATACATTGTACATATGTATGAAACTTTCAAAGAATCAATTAAATAATAAATTACTTATGTGGCTATACTGAGCTAGTACACCACAGGAAGTGGGTTTTAATGTACATGCAGATCCAGATATGGTATCTTACCATTTGTGGTAGCTGAAGGAGATGTCTATACCCAATGGTCTAGGATACTGGAATACTTGGTCTCAAGTTGGTGGCTGTTTAGGAAAGTTTAGGAAGCGTGGCTTTGTTAGAGAAATTATGTCAGGCAGGTGGGCTTTGAGGTTTCAAAAGACTTGCCCCGTTTCCGGTGAGCACACTTGGTTTTTGTTTGTGGTTCCAGATGTAAGCTCTCAGTTGCTGGTCTACTTGCCTGCAACCTGCTCCCTCAGCCCTGCCACTATGGAAGTAAGAATTAGTACAATGTAGCTAGGCACCTGCAGTAGGGCCAACCACAGGACGATGTGGGCAGAAAGGTGTTAGGGAAGTTCACCACACTGAAAAACTGGAGAGGAGAACAAGGAGGTAAGAGGGCAGCGATAAGAGACAAAGCTAGGGAAACAGGCCAATCGTGTTGGGGGTCACAGAGTTGGATGGCTCGGAAAGCAAGCGACGTCACTCTGGACTCTCCTAGGCTTTGGTGTAGGAAGTTCATTTAGAAGGTGATTCCCAGAAGCCAGGGCAAAGGGCATCAAAGCAAGAGGAAAGTTGAAGGATCAAGTAAAAGATATGTGAGTGTGCTGGTGCCAAGAGCAGTGACTGGGCCCAGCTCTGCTGTGGGCACTAAAGGCAGAGGAGACAAGAGACTTGTCTATTATGATGATGAACCGCAAGAGCAAAAGCAAGCTGGGAAGGAAAGGGTTATCTGACTTAAGCTTCCACAATCTCTAGTCATTTACTAGAGGAAGTCAGGACAGGAACTCAAACAAAATGGAGACCTGAGGCAGGAGCTGATGCAGAGGCCATGGAAGGAGGCTGATGCTTACTGGCTTGCTCAGTTTGCTTTTTTTTTTTTAAGAACCCAGGACCACCAGCCCATGGTGGGCACCACCCACAATGGGTTGAGCCTCTCCCATCAAGCGCTTATATGGCTGCCTACAACCTGATCTCATGGAAGCCTTTCTTTTTTTTCTTTTTATTCAAAGATTTATTAATTATGTATACAGTGTTCTGCCTGCATGCATCCCTGCCTGTCAGAAGAGGGCACCAGATGGTTGTGAGCCACCATGTGGTTGCTGGGAATTGAACTCAGGACCTCTGGAAAAGCAGCCAGAGCTCTTAACCTCTGAGCCATCTCTCTAGCCCTGGAGGCATTTTCTTAGTTGAGGTTTCCTCCTCTCAGATGACTTTTGTGTGTGTCAAGCTGACAGAAAACCATCCAGCACAGGGCTGCAAAGAGCAGGAAGACAAGGAGAATGTTTAACACTAGTAGTTTTAATGAACTGTCTTTTCAGTTTGGTATGAGCAGTGACATGACCGGAAGCCAAGAGCCCTATAGAGGACCTGGTGGTCGGATGGTAGATGGTAATAAGTTGGAAGTGAGGTTCTAGTAGGAATGGAGTGGGTAGACCAGATGGACATTTAGTACAATCGACAGGACTGGATGGGTGAAGGCGAGGCATGAGTGGGAGCGAAGTCAGGAGAACTCAGGCTTTGAGCTGCTGGAGACAGGGAAACCAGAGTCATAAGGAACACTACACTTCTGTAACCTGTGCTTGGGAGGCAAGGCAGAAGAGTGTGGATTCAAAGCCAGCCTAGACCACAGAGCAAGACTGTCTCATAGAAACAAAACAAAACAAAGATAAGAAGGATAAACAAGTCTGGAATAAAAGTGGAACGTGCTATGCTAGATGTAAGTTCAGTTTGGATGTAAGAATGATTCTTAAATGGTTTCAGGACTTAGTGCCCAGCAGGCAGACTCTAATTTGGTCCCCAAAGACCTCTATCTTCATCTATTCATAACTGTGCATACCCTTTCTCCTTCAGCAACTCGCTTCTGGCCAGTAAAGGCACATCATTTTGAGAGAAAGTCATTTCTATGATTGATTTGTAAGAGTAAAAAGATCTGACTTCCATGTAAGAGGACTTTTTCTAAAAAAAAAAAAGAAAAAAAAAGAATTATTTATTTAATGTATATATGTACAACAGGGCACTATGTGTAGAATGTGTGTGAAAGTGGTCACAGAAACCAAAAAAGAGTATTAGCTCTCTTGGAACTGGAATTACAGGTTGCTGAACTGTGTAGTTCAGCTGGGGCTGAACTCCAATCCACTATAAGAGGAATAAGAGTCCTTTTTTCTTTTGTTTTTCTGGAGACAGGGTTTCTCTGTAGCTTTGGTGCATGTCCTGGAACTAGCTCTTATAGACCAGGCTGGCCTCGAACTCATAGAGATCCATCTGCCTCAGCCTCCCAAGTGCTGGAATTAAAGGTGCATGCCACCACCGCCTGGCTGGAATAAGAGTTCTTAACTGCTGAGCCATCTCTCAGCCCCTTATTGCTTTCCTACTGCCTATATCACCATATTGTGAACTACTCTTTGGAGCAGTCCACATGGCACAGGACTAAGAGGCAGCCTCTGGCTGACAACTAGCAGAGAACCCTCAGGTCAACAATGTACAAGGTTAACTGCAATCTAAAGTTACAGGAGTGAGCTTGGAAGCAGAGCCTTTCCCCACCCAGCTGCCAATAACATCATAGTTCTGAGCAACATTTTGATTGCAGCCTCAGAAGAGACTTTGGACCAGATAACTCTGCTAAGTTGTGCTGACCCACAGAAACTGAGTTAGAAGGCGTGTATGTTGCTCTAGTCTACAAGTGTGGAGTGAATTGCTATACGGTCACAGGTAACTAACGCAACAGGTCTGAACTCTGGCTGTAAAAGCTAAGTATAGGTGACACAGACAGCAGGTACCAGATAAACACATTTCCTCTTCTGGAAAATGAATTTATTAAACCTCATCAGAAGTCGTACAGTTTCTTTACGACTTTAGAATCATCACCTAATGTTCTTCTTTATGGCTCTCGTCCATTACCCTTTAGAAATGTTTCAAAGACAGGGAACGGACAGAACAGAGCCGAAATCATTGTGATAGGTAGAACTGACCAGGAGCTCACAAGAGCCAAGAAGGAACTTACTTTTTAATGGCGATCAGTTCTCCAGACTCAATGCTTCTTCCCAGCAGGACAGAACCGTAGGTCCCATCCCCAAGCTGCTTGATTGTTGTGTATCTATTCATGGTGCGCCTGCTCTGTCAGGACGCTCATCTCAGGGCCGAGATGGTCCAGTCCTGCAGCAGTAGCAGGCCTCCCCAGACTGTAACCAGATTTTTCGATGGCAGCACCAGCACAGGGTATTCAATAGAACGTGATTATCTCCCAAATACATATTTTCAAAGGTCAGTCTTCTGCCTGTAGAAAAACATGGAGGATTAGGTCAGATGCTAATGAACGTTTTGTATCTGCATACTTTTGTAGTCTAAAACAATGATTAGTGAACTGTAGTCACTAGAGTGTCATTCATTCATTTAAATAAAGTTTTATTGGGGGGAGGCTGGAGAGATGGCTCAGTGGTTAAGAGCATTGCCTGCTCTTCCAAAGGTCCTGAGTTCAATTCCCAGCAACCACATGGTGGCTCACAACCATCTGACATGAGATCTGATGTTCTCTTCTGGCCTGCAGGCAGACACACAACAGAATATTGTATATATAATAAATAAATAAATATTTAAAAAAATTAAAAAAATAAAGTTTTATTGGGATAAAGCATATACACATTTGCTTGTTATCTCTATCCACAATAGCAGAACTGAGTATTTCTGACACTGTATAGCTGAGAGTAGTTATGTTCTGGAGTCAGAGAAAAAGCTGTCAACTCCTGGCTTACATACTCCCTTTCAAGTACAAATAAGTACCTTCATAAAATTAGAGATAGTATGTTTTGAAATTGACGAGATGAATTAGCTCCAATGAGGTGCTTCTCGGGTAAAACTGCATAACTATGGTGTTTGAGGGCTGCTGAACTAAGAGGGCCCATGCTAAACACGTTCTCTGCACACCAGCTACGATGTAAACATACAGCGTAAAGATACAGATGCCGAGGAAGCCAGTGTCACACTGCAGAAGGAAACTGACATGTGCCTCATGAACTATTTGTAGCTAAGCATCAACAGCTCGATTTCTTTAGAAGATTGAAGCTAAACAGAGGATGAATTATTCAAGGCCTATATAGAAGACATACAGCAGCTTCAGTGCTACCCATTGTTCTAGGTTTTTTTTTTAAATAGTATCATTGATTTTTTTTTCCTCAAAACACACAATTGAGAGTCATTCAGTCTGCCTATAAGAAAGAAGCTTTGTAACCCAGGTGACTACAATGCTCTTAGCCAAACCCTCATAACATAAACACTTAATAAAAACAGTAAAGGTATACCATGGCTGCTAAACTAGTGCTGTGAAGATTCAAAGGATAGAAGACGACTGAAGGGCATGCCTTTCTGTATCTAACTCCTGTCTATGCTGCTTCTCCTTCCAAAAGATTTCAATCAATAAATGGAAAATGAAAGGGGGAAAGAAGAAATGTACAACTAAGTAAATACCGCAGTAAGACTTGTTTATAGTTGCCAAGGCTCACTGATACACAAAGAAACTAATGGGTGGGCGGAAGAGGACATTGTGTAATCTCAAATATACTGGTTAACTGCTAGGAAGGGCATAACTTTACAGAAAGAAATCCAAAAAACAAAACTAAACAATAACAACAAAACAATAAGAACCCCCCCCCCAACCAAACCCCCCAAACAAACCAAAAATGTCTCCTTAGCTGCTGGTAGTGGCATACTCAAGCAAGAAGGGGGCAGATCTCTTGTGAATTTGAGACCATCCTGGTGTAAAAGGGACTTCCAAGTCAGCCAGAGCTACACAGTGAGGCTGTCTTGAAATAAAACAAAACAAAATCCCCAAATATCCTTGCGCCAAAGGTAATTTCAATATCCTCACTAATGAGATGTGATTAATAAATTCTAGATGCAATGCACGAGAAAGGCACAACACCAGTCAGTGTGCTTAAAGCCGCAGTCTACAGGATTCTCTTAAGAATGCAGAATCTCAGCTGGGTGTGGGGGAGCACGCCTTTAATCCTAGCACTGTGGGAGGCAGAGGCAGGAGTTTGAGACCAGCCTGGTCTACAGAGCGAGTTCCAGAACAGTCAGGGCTGCTGTTAGATAGAGAAACCTTGTCTCAAAAAAACCAAAATGAAACAAAATAAAAGCAAAATCTCAGCCAATTTGATCACAAAGAAACAGCATGTAGACCCCCAAATGAGGGACACAGTATAGTCTACAATCAACTGGCCAGTAGTATTCCAAAGAGTCCAGATCATAAGACAGGAGCAGACCGAGAAACTGTAAGGTTACAGGCAATTAAGGAGCTGAGACAGCTAAATTCAAACACGGGATCCAAGATAAGCTCTTCAGAGAAGGACGGCAACGGAGGCGATGAAAGGCACCTGCGGTGTGCGGTTTAGTCAGTAACATTACTGTCCCTATAGTCATTCTCTAGTCTTGGTCACGCTCTACGGTTACCTAAGATGGAGACGCCAAGTGCAGTTTCTAATACTTTACTATTGTTTGCAAATTTTCTGTGTCTGAGATAAGCTCAACACTAAGAAACAACAATAAAAAATAAATAAACCTAGACTGTGTTCTTGTAAAAAAGCCACTGAGACTCCTTGGGGAATATATGGGCAGCCCTGGCTTCCCTACTCATACCACACAACAGAGAGAGCACATAGCCCTCCAGCTCCGCCCACTCCCACTCCATGCCTTCCCCTGCCCTTCAGGATCAGATTCCCTAGCTTCTTTGTGCTATTCTTTACAGTGAAGTGTTCCACTGCTGGCTGATACATATGCATAAAGCACATAAATATTAATAAATATTTGTAAATAGGGGCCCTTCTTTCAAAGATCTTAACCATGGTAAGGAATGAGGGGGGTGGTATTTCAAGTAGGTCCAGAGTACCGGTTATTTGGGAGGGAATATGGAGCAGGGTTAGTTGGCTTCGTTTCCAGATGGGTTCGTTCCAATTGGGCTTAGGAGGCAATAAGAAAAGCAAATAAACTGAGTCATGAAAAAAAGTTACGTGTGTTGTATGGTGAACAGGAATGCCAGCAGCATGAGGAGCAGCGAGGAAAACATAAGGGTTTAAACTTAGGATAGAGGAGGAAAAATGGGTAACCTAAAGGCATAGTTTCAGATACTCAGATACCTTTGTATATATGGATATACACATGTGTGCACGTGTGTGTGTGTGTGCATGCGTGAATGTGTGGTGTTTGCATGTGGGCATAGGTGCACTGACCTGCGCATGCACTCATGAAGACCAGAGGTCAACTCTAACTATCTTCCTTTACCTCCCCCCACCTTGTTTCTTTGAGACAGGGTCTCTTACTGAGCCTGGAGCTCAATGTTTTGGCTACACTGGCTAAACAGTGAGCTCCAGGATCCATTTTTTTTTTCTGCATTGCCCCCTTTCCTAGCACTGGGATCACATCTGCACACCCAGGCTTTATATATGGGTGCTAAGGACCCAAACTCAAATCCTCATGCTTGCACAGCAAACTCTTTACTCACTGGGCTGTATCTTCTCATCTGCCCATGTTTATAAACATAGCTTCGGCTGGATTCTACTCTGAAAAAGAAGAAAATGCTGTATAAAAAGACATTATCCAGTCAATGGAAGCAACCAGATAAATGCAAGTAAATTAGATAAATATTGTATCTGTCTTAAATTTATTGAAGTGGATGCCTATGCTGGGCTCAGTAATAGCACTTGCGTTATTACTGGAAAATACACAGAAAGATCTGGAGATAAAGGACAATGATGGATGTGATTGCAGTTTCATATGGGATTATGTCCTGATAAAGCCACCGTAAGCTGAAAATAATGTGAATTGAAAATGCATCTGATATCCCTAGCCTACCAATGCTATCCTTTAGGCTTGCCCACCTTCTCCCGGCTAAGCACAGATGGGCTACTTTATCAAGTATTAAATATCTTCTACACACAGAGATGTGCATTTTATGTAGACATGAAGGAATGTAAACAAACACAATATAATGCCAGCAAGGGGAGGTAGGTTTGGGAGCTTCTGTAGCTTTTCTGTAAATCTAACATTTCTACAGCTTAAAAGTTTAAATGTTTCTCCTCAAAGAGGTAGAAAGAGGGGATCTTTTAAAAAGGCACATAGACCACACTGAACAGTTTACCATCATTTAAAACATATTAACGCAGATTTTCTTAGTATGACCTTTCCAGACTCCCTCATTCTTCCATGTATGATCATCATATCATGGACTATTTCCATCGAGGACTTGCTTCAAGCTGATGCAAAGAACATCTGGCCACAGCCAAGAAACAGCAGCGGTGCCACGCCTGACTTCTCCTTCCCCATGGTCACCCTCATCTACTTGGCAGTGTGCTTACTTTCTATGGGCACCCATAGCTCCTTCTGCAGTGGATTTGGACTCCCAAGCCACCACTGTATGTCATCTTCCAGAAACCAACCAACCAGCGCACCCACCCACCAAACAAACCACAACAAAAGCAAACAACAATACAACTCACTGGAGCTCTGATTTGTCAAGAATCACCGAACTAAAGAACTACATTCTTTAGTTTTAAGTTTTTATTATTATTTGTGTCTTTGTGCGTGCTGTGTATTTGGAAGGGCAAGCTGTTGGGGAAGTGGGTAGGTGTGGCATGGCGTGAGTGTGGAGGTCAGAGGACAACTTTGTGGAGTCAGTTCTTCTGCCCTTATGTGGGTTCCTGGGATCAAACTCAGGTCACCGGGCTTGTGCTTTTGCTTTTGTACCTTGACCTGCTGAGCCATTCCACCAGCCCCATAAATAAACATTTATTACTTATTTACTTATTTAGGTTACAGCTGCTCTGTTCTTTAGATAATGGTAAGTTGTTGCTCTTTAAAACTAGGGGCCTGCTATGACCAGGCTGCATTTTTGTTGTTACTGTTGTTTTCTAGTTCATTAGATACTTTTCTTCCTCTCCACCCAATCTTGCACGCTGCTATTCAAGGTAATCGCCACATGTCTAGTGTTCAGAAGAAACCATATCACGAAAGTGTGTATGCACATAAAGTTAGTAATCAAGTGTTGCTTGGCTTCCTGCAGCCTTAACTGCACAGCTTCCCTCATAGGACCCATTTTCCATTCCTTAATTATCTCTGGCACTCACCTCTGAATCCTCTCACGCTTTTCCACCTCCTTGATGAATTGTGTTGACTAAAGCTTACTAGCGATTATATTACAGTGCTGTGTGGGCACCTCCGCTTCTCTTTTTGCAATGGCCTTATACTACCAATCATTAACAAAAGCCTTTGCTTCGCAGTTAATGCCCCGTTATTTCCTTATCCACGTAAATTGGATAACTGCAACAATGCCTTTCTGGATCGCTAAGAAAAGGACACAATGAATCAGCCAATACACAAATTCCCTAGCAATCTCTCCTTGTTACAATTTGCCATTATTATCAAGAAACAAAAATCAATTATTGTGACAAGATCTGACTGACACTGTGTCAGGGTAGAAGCTTTGTAGGCTGGCATGTCAAATAATTACATAATGATTGCATGACAGATTAGTCTAGTGCCTCTTCACGTACTGATGTCAAATTGACCATGTACAATTCTAGTCAAATTTTGCTGGCCCACCCACCCCTAAGAAGCAGGTTGAGTGGGAACCAGTTTTGATAGTTTTAAAAGCTCTCCAGGGAGGACTATGACGCATGGAAGGCAAGGGCAGTGGAGGGAACTAGCACCTCAGAGTGGGGCCCAGTTATGAAGGTGGTTGTGTATCATATAGGAGCTTTAGTCTTTATCCTGCAGAGGGAAACCTCCAGAGTCTTGCAGAGAAACACAAGAGGAAGATTTCCCCCAGAGAATGAATAGTTGTTAGGGCAGAGAAAGCAAAGGCAGAAAGTAGGGGCCACTGCCATGGTTGAGGGACACATGACAGAGGCCTAAACAAAGGCAATCGACCTGACTTAATCAGAAACATGAGTAGACACAGTTTGGGATGTGGAATATATGATTATGTTATTTGGACGATGGAAAGAGATTTATTTTTTAAAAGTCTGACTACCTGGGGTGCTGAATTTGAACTCTACAGAATACTTCTCATCTAAGGATGTAGCTCAGTGGTACAGCATGTGCCTACTTGCACACGGCCTGGGTTTGATCCTTATTGAACCGCAAACTAACTATCAAACAAACTAACAAAAACCAACAAAACCCCTAAAACCAAACAACCGTTGGACATGCTCACTGGGCAACTCTAGATAGCTTTCTAAAAGTTCCACCTTCCCCCTCAGAGAGCACACCAGTGGAACCTAATTTAGAAACATAATACTCAGGCTAAGCTGATATATTTCGAGATTTCATGGCATTTCATTTACATAAAACACAACAGGAATGGTGTCCACGGGGTTGCGCAACATGGCAGTGCTGGGCTCAAACCAAGCTGAACTGCTGTTCACTTCTAGATGCCAAACTTTAAAGAGATACATTAAAGAACACAGTGAGGGTCCTCAATGAGAGCACAGAACGCTGAAGGCACAGGAGGTTGGGGAGCCATAAAATTTTCTCAAGTATGCAGAAACGGTATTAGGGAAAAGGTTAGTTGCATTCTGTATGGATCCTGAGGACAGAGCCGCTCACCACAGGCAGCCGCCTCCTTCTCCAACCTTAATTCCTTCCCATACTTAAAAAACAGAGTGGTGCTAGTCAGACTAGCTCCACACAGAAAGCCAAGGAAAAATCAATTCTAAGCATATCCAAGCTAGAAGAGGTTAAACATCTGAGATCAGGATTGTTCAAACAGGGAGAAGGATGCTCAGTTACTCTGGGACACAACGCGGCGACTGGCAGGCAACACGAAGAGGAAGAGAGGGTGAACAGGAAGCTGGCCCACTCAACTGCAGCTTTACCCTTCCCTAGCGTGTAGGCCCTGATTTTATGCCAGATCAGCAGATTCAGGTCCAGAAGCCACCTGCTCTAGTCCCAGGCTTTAATTTAAACCCAGCAAAGACACGGCACTTCCTACTAAACAGTTTAGAGATGGGATGACAGCCCCAGCACATGGTATCGAAAGGGAAGTGAGTGGGTGATGGCAGAGGAGGGCTGTAGTCGGAATGAGACCAGTGACTGAGAAGCGGCCTGAGATTGTCTTGATGGCGCTGTATAAAGCTGTGCTGTACTGGAGAGGTCAATGCAAAGATGAGACCTCATCTGTTAAAGGTGAACAGAAAGACACGAGCTCAGTCCTGTTTGCCACCAGCAGGGCTGCCATATACTCCCCGATCATACCTGCTTTTCAGTCTTGCTGGATGACCTAACTAAATGCCCTTGATGCTGGATGACCTAACTAAATGTCCTTGATGCTGGATAACCCAACTAAATGTCCTTGATACTGGATAACCCAACTAAATGCCCTTGATGCTGGATGACCTAACTAAATGTCCTTGATGCTGAACTCACTTACTCTTCTACCAAAGACAGGTGAAGGCGCTCCAGATCCAGCAGGGCAAGGTTACACCGGCAGGAAGGCAATGAACCGACTTTCATTCAGCATTATTATTGAGTCAGTTTGTCATTACTGTGAAAAAATACTTGGCACAAACAACTTAAAAGGAGAAATGATACGTTTTGGTTCAACCCACAGTTGGCGGCCTTTGTTGTTTCTCGACTGTGGAAAAGCCGAACATTACGACAAAGGATGCGCTATCAGGCATGTCCGACCTTTAACATGTTGTCTACAAAGTTCACACTCAAGAAACACACAATCAAGTTACAAAAAAAAAAAAAATCCAACCAAATAACCCACAAAAATATCTTAATGTTTTAAGCTTATGATTTATGTTGGATGTATGCATAGTTATCCTCTGCCATGTATCCTTTGAGTCAAAGAATGAACGCACCATTAAAGCAAAGTTGTACTTGGGGCTGACAGAAAGAAAGAGATACAGTGGGAACCTAGGGGACACATCCTCAGTGATCCACTTCCTCAGCTAGCACTGACCTCCGGAGGTTCCCATCACCACCCGAGGCTGCTGTCAAGTCACAAACCCACTGGTTAGGTCAGAACCCTCGGGACCCAACCAGCTCTCAAGGATTGCATCCCCTAGCTGGGGACCAAGCCTTGAGCTCAGGAGCCACTTTCTTCTTAAGCCATAACAGCCATAAGGATTGAAGGGGCTATAGTCAGAGACATGCAGAAGAGGTTACTGTCTACTTGCCTGAGGTTTGCTTTGTGCTTGAACCTCTGTGTGCTTTCATTTCGAGAGGACACAGGACATAAACACAACACAAAGCTTCAATAAGAAATGTCCAGAGTTTACTGATAGCCATCAGAGATGCCTGGAGAACTAGCTGGCCAAAACAGAGGGTTCCCTTCCTCACCCTGGAGTGTTTTTACACCCTTGGGCCTTTAAGATCCCCGTGTGGTGGGTTCAGTCCCCAGTACAGCATAAACTGGCCATGGCGCACCTGTAATCCTGGCATTCCTAAAGTGGTGGCAGGACGTTCTGAAGTTCAGGGTCATCCTCGACCACCTGAGTTTGAAACTAGTCTGATATACATGAGACCCTGTTTCAAAACAACCAAAAGAAGCCATAGCACTACTTGGTATCTTTAATTGTTATGGAACCCGAACTCCGAGTCAAGTTTCCCTACCCCTCTCCACATTTACCTATGGTTCACTGGGATCTCAGCTGAAAGCAGAGGGCAGCTTCAAACGGCTACGTTCCTTACAGTTTGCTTAAAAGACCAACTATTACCTTTTCCACAGTTGTGAGGCAATCCGTATTTGTGTATCCACATTGTTGTACAACAGAGATGGTTGTTGTACTTTCTTGTTGTTGTTGTTTTTTGAGACAGGGTTTCTCTGTAGCTTTGGAGCCTGTCCTGGACCCTCCTCTGTAGACCAGACTGGCCTCGAACTTATAAAGATCAGCCTGTCTCTGCCTCCCTAGTGCTGGGATTAAAGGCGTGCACTACCACCACTGCCCAGCTTGCATTGGTCAGTTCTGCCTTTGTTATAATGTTATAATTTGACTAAAGCGAGGTGGCAAGGAAAGCTCCAAGTTAAGAACTGCCTCGTCTTGCCCAGATCGGCTCATACAGCCATTTTGGACCTCCCGTCTTGTCCCATGGACAGACACAGCTACAGATCCTTGTTCACAGTGTCATATAGCAGCCTGTCCTTATCTGTGCCAGCCCATGCCTTGTGGTGAGTGACCCAGAGGACAGTACTCTGCAGGGTGCAGCCCACACCTCTCTATCCTTTGTGCTTTCACAATGCACACTCCTTTTGCACACAGCAGGTTCTCGAAGGCTGGTCCAAATTTGAAGTTTAGACTTCACTATTTATTTTCTGTACCTCCTTGGGTCCAGAAAACTCACAGCATGTCTGTTTCTTCATGGCCAAAACAAAGATCAGGTAGTTGTTTGAGCTCTCTGGAAGCATTTTGAAGTTCTAAAGCGGAAGAAGAGTGAACAGCACAGGGCCGTTGGAGCTGCAGGCCTCTTAGGCCTCCAGTCACAGGGAGGTTCTCCCATGCTGTTTGGGGAGCCTTTTGTATCAGGGTAATGCTCTATCTAAACAGAAAAAGGCTTTCTTTCAAAGAGTTCTGGCAAATGTTTGAAATAAATGTTAGCATTTTCCTAGCGAGGTGACATTGGCGCAAACCTTCCTGGGCCTGCCCCAGTTCCCTCCTCTCTGTTCATGACCGTGTAGCATGCTCATTCACAGCCTGGACACCAGGCCCGGGACAGCACAACTCTAGTCCATTCTTTATTTTGATGGTCACAGTTACATAGGAATATAAACTTATGTACAGACTGGGGATTTCTAGCTGTCCTCTCCAAAGCCACTTACCCTTTCCAGCTCCGAGGGGAGCTCACAGCCCTTGGCCTTGGCGGTTTTCTGCCGAGCTTCTGTTGCTTTCCCCTGCCCCACAGTTAAGTCTGCTTGTGTGCAAGCCCCTAATGGCCCTTCTCACGGGCCTTCCCAAGTGCACTGCGCTTACGGGTTTCTAATTACTTTCTGGTTCCTAGTTCAAATCTGGAACAACTTTCTGAGAAACTTAATACTGTGAAGTTCTTTTATAAGATGCCTAAAAACAGTCCACATCTTTTCTGTTTCTCTCCCAGGACCTAAGTCTTCCACCCGTACACACTTAAACAAATCTTATAAGCATTTTGACTCTGGACAGCTACTTTTTCCTGCTAGGAACAGTAGCTGTGAGACTGACCGAAACTTCTTTCCGGAGGACTTGCCTTGCTTGCACCTGGACAAAGGAGAGCAATAAAGATGCCTCCGGCCCCCGCACTGACTGCACGGGAGAAGAGGAAACCCATCCTCTGCTTGCCTTCGTCTGTGCCTGGGAATTGTGAAGAAAGAGTTCGTTTAGGCTCAGTTTGAAGGTTCAGCTGTCAGATGGGGAAATCATGGCAGAAGGAAGCAAGTGGTCACATGTCGTCCTTGAAGGGAAGCAGGAAGATGCTCAGACCTCTTCTCACTTTTATCCAGTCTGGGACTCCAGCCTTGGGATGGTGCCACCCACATTCAGGGTGGGTCTTCCCTGCTAAAGTTTCTGGAAACGCAGCCACAGACTTAGCCAGTGGCATATTTCCATGGTGAGTCTAAATCCTGTCAAGTTGGAACTCCAACACATTTAACTCAGTTTACAATCCTTCACTAAAACACATCAAGGATAAAATGGCAGCTTAATATGAAAATAAGAAAAGAGCAGGGAGCCGGGCAGTGGTAGCGCACGCCTTTAATCCCAGCACTCGGGAGGCAGAGGCAGGCGGATCTCTGTGAGTTCGAGACCAGCCTGGTCTACAAGAGCTAGTTCCAGGATAGGCTCCAAAACCACAGCGAAACCCTGTCTCCAAAAAACAAAAAAAAAACAAAAAAAAAAAAAAGAAAGAAAGAAAAGAGCAGGGACCAGTAAACGTTTTCTGTGAAGGATCAGTAAGTACTTGAGGCGCCAAGGCTGCGCATCCCTGGCTCACCCGTCACTGGAGGAGAGGAGCGGTCACAAATGACATGGCTGCAGTCCACCACAACTTTATTCACAAAAACAGGCGGACGGCAGGACCTGCTTCCCAGGCCATAGTTTCCTAACCCCCCAAACAGGAAGTCCCTTTGTAAATAGAAACACTCTCCATATAAACATTTTACAAGGCCACATTTACCAAAATATAGTCATCCCCAGATTCCACCTCCAGGAGGGTGGAGGTTTTAGCATAATCACAATTGCATCCCTAGTACTGGGATCTGGCCGACTGCAGGTGATCTCCGTGCTTCTTTACTCACGCCCACCACTGTTCCTCCCAGCCCCCTTTCTGGAAAAATGGGTCAACCACATTAGGACTCAAAATATGGGCCCTTCTAAAATTGTTGCAGTAATTTTACATGGATATCTTGATAGATCTTGCTTTCTTTTCCTTCAGCTTCACCTGAAATCATTTTCTAATACTTACTTTTGAAGAAAAATAATCCCAAAAGACGCAAGAATTAACTATCATTTTTGTGAACTACAAGTCTATGAAGAAGCATAGTATTTTGGAATATTTGTATATACATGATATTTGTATATACTTTAAACATAGACCACAGCTCACAGGCACACTTAAGAGGGTAATTTCATAGAGCATTTTTATTATGTCTGCTTTTCAACTACACTCTATTAAAGTGAAAATCATGCAAGTTTGTTGGTGGCTGTGGACCCCCAGACCCTGAATTTCCTGTAGACAACTTGTTATGTTTGCAGCTGCTCTGAGCACGAGACCCTCAGGAGTTCCTGATGGCAGGGGAGTGGTTTCTGGTGGGTTTGGCTGGGGCGTGGCTAGCGGTTAAGGATCCCTATATAAGCTGCCCTATATAGTATCCCTATACATAATGCCCAGTAAAGGTGGCATTCTTGTTTCAAGGATGACCTCTCTCTCTCTCTCTCTCTCTCTCTCTCTCTCTCTCTCTCTCTCTCTCTCTCTCTCTCTCTCTCTCTCTCTCTCTCTCTCTGAATGTGTTTAAATCCCCAGCCCCTTTCCCGGACTGCAAACTGTACTGTAGCATGTAGCGTGTAGAACAGGAATAGTTTGCTGCACAAGTTCAACTGTGGGTGTTATGTTGGAGCTTAAAAAGTTTCACATTTGGGGGCTGAAGAGGAGAGATAGCTCGGTGGTTAAGAGCACTGACTGTTCTTCTGAAAGACCTGGGTTCAATTACCAGCACCCATATGGCAATTCACAACCATCTGTAACTCTAATTGCAGGGGCTGGACACCCTCACACAGACATACGTGCAGGCAAAACACCAATGTACACAAAATAAAAATAGTTTAAAAATGTTTCACACTTTGAAACATCAGATTTTTGTTGTTTTGGTCAAGAAGGTAACTGGATATTGTAACCCTTCAACTTAGTTCTGAAGAATTACATTTTTTTTATTACTTTTTAAGTTTTAGATTTATTTACTTCATGTGCATGTATGCATGTCTCCTAGGTGTGTGCCTGGTGCCCAGGAAGGTCAGAAAAGTATATGAGATCCCCCAGAACTTTAGTTATAGATAATTGTGAACCACCACGTGGGTGCTGGGAATCGAACCTAGGCCCTCTGCTCAAGGGACCAGTGCCCTTAACTGCTGAGCCATCTTTCCTACTTGAGAGCATTACATTTTAATGTGGTCTCTACGGCCGGCATATTAGCAGCTCTCTATCCTGTGTTATGCTATGCCTATAAGCATTACATTACAAAACTACTTATAATAATCTTCACTCCAAAAAAATATGTTTCTGCTGGGTATGGTAACCCCAGTACTGAGAGGCAGTTCAGGCTCACTATGAGCTTGAGGCCAGCCTAGACAACATGACAAGTTCCAGGGCCAGCAAAGGCTAAAGAATGAGACTGTCTTAAATAAATATAAATAAGATAAAATAAAAATAAAACCAACATGTTTTAAATGTGTGCTTCTCATATACCCTCAGCCATCCCTAGACTGCAGTGGCCACAGAAGTCCTCTCTACCAATAGGGGAAAGAATCAAATGAAATATGAAGCACTACTGTGCCCATTCCATCTTAAAAACTGAGGATAGGAAGCTGAAAAGCTATTTAAAGTACTAAATATTTTATAATATGAGCTATAAAAATCCTTTTCTTGCCCATATCCAATGCCAAGCTCTTGAATCCTGTCTTGGGGGGAGGCAGTCAAGGTAGACAAATGGAAAAGCTTGCTTTACTTAATTTGGTATGATGATTTGGGTTGGTGGTCTTCTTCTGTCACCTCTGGGATTAACACAAGAAAACTGGAAAGTCTTTCTGTATGTAAATTTGAAGACCATCCAGTACCACGACTTTGCAGGAGAGGTCAGAGACTCCACATCAAACCTTTGCCATCTTCAGAGCGGCACACTTTTAAGGCGTGAAAGTGAACAGCCTTTCATCCATGAAAGGTTCATCAAATGCTCCTGCAACCTCTGTGAAAGGCTTGCGGGTTCTTTTCTAATCCTGAACCCTCACCTGATTTCACAGATCTGCACAGTGAGCTCGTGAGTTACCCTTCCTGTGAAGAGTCCACCTCTCAAAGAGGACGAAAGACACTTCAGTAGCTTCATGGGGAAATTAGGAACATAAGGGTTCAGCTTGGGCTGAACATTTCCCCGAACTGTTCAATAGGGCTCCGTTCCTCACTGGCAGGTAGCTCAGGCTGAGCAGAGAGGAGTATGGTGCCACAGCATTGAAGTTATCATCTTTGGTACAGTCTGACCTGCTTCTTTTACTTCCCTGGGCTTCAAGTACAGGCAGCTTCAATTTCTTCTTCCCACAATATTTCCCCAGGATTTTAATGCAATTTGCCCTAGAAATTGGTTGCTTCACCAAAGTCATTTTACAAAGTAAGTTGTCGGAGTTTTATTAGAGACAGGATCTCACTCTATAGCCCAGCCTGGCGTAAAGCTCACTGTGTAGTCTAGGTTGATCTCAAGCACAGAAATCTACATGCCTCAGCTCCTTGAGTGCTGGTATTACAGATGTGAGCCACCATACCTGGCCAGAACATGTGTACTTTGACAAGGAAGTTAGCATTGTAGTCCAAAGGTAAATAAGTAAGGGCATGGCTCCCCTACGACCTCAGAGTAACGTGTCTATTATCCAGCACACGCCCCTGCACACTCTTAGTCAACCACATCATCTATAAACACTAAGGTCCAGATAGAGTCTGATACTCTAGTCACAGGATGCCCAGGCCAGGTGTGGGATCTTATATCTGAAATGTCAGCACTCAAGAGGCTAAGGCAGGACTGCCTTGAGGCCGAGACAAGCCTGAACACAAAGATCCTGCTTTAAAACAAGACGGCCATGGAGCCAGGTGTAGTGGTGCTGCATGCCTTTAATTTCAGAAGCTGGTAGATCTCTGTGAGTTCAAGGCTAGTCTGGCTGCATAACAAGTTCCAGAACTACACAAGGAGACCCTGTCACAAAAATATGTAAATTAGTAAATAAATTTAATTTAATTGTAAAAAGCTAACATGGCCTTCAAAGAATGCTAATGAAGAATGAACAGTTAAGTGAGATACTGCTTCTCAATCTACACATCAGCTTGTACGGAAAGGTCACCGTTCCTAGTCAATCTGACATAGCCTAGAGTCACCGAGAAGGGAGCATCAATCGAAGAACTGCCTAGATTGATCTGGGGGGACTGTCTTGACTTTTGATATGGGAGGGCCCTGCCCACTTTGGGTGGCACCGTATCCTGAGCAGGTGGTCCTGGGCTGCCTTAAAAAGCTCAGCAAGTATGAACTGTGAGCCAGTCAGCAAGCGGTGTTCCTCCATGGTTTCTGCTTCAAGTTGCCGCCTAACTCCCTTCAATGATGGACTGCAAGCCGTAAGGGAGAATAAACCCTCCTCCCCTAAGCTGCTTTTGGTCAGTGTGTTCTATCGCAGCAACAGAGGGGAAACTACAATGGTCACTGTACCCAGAAGTGTGTCCAGAAACCACCCGGTAAGTAGTCTTGCCTAAACACACAGTTAAAGCTGGGGTGATGGCTCACACTTTCAATCCCAGCACTTGGGAGGCTGGGGGCTCACCTGGCTCCCTGGCCTAGAGAACAAGCCTGTGTCTTAGTTAGGGTCTCTATTGCTGTGAAGAGACACCGTGACCATGGCAGCTCTTGTAAAGGAAAACACTTAATTGGGGCTGGCTTACAGTTCAGAGGTTTAGTCCACTGTTGTCATGGTTGGAAGCATGGCAACATGTGGGCAGATGTGGTGCTAGAGAGGTAGCTGAGACTTCTACATCTGGATTGGCAGGCAAGAGGAAGAGAGTGGGACACTGAGCCTGGTTTGAGTTTCTGAAACCTCAAAGCCCACCCCCAGTGACACACTTCCTCCAACAAGACCACACCTACTCCAGCAAGGCCACACCTCCCAAGAGTTCCACTCCCTATGAGCCTATGGGGCCATTTCCATTCAAACCACCACAGCCTCTGTCTCAAAAATCAAAACAAATAAATATAAATAGACAAATATATATAATCATACATCTTCCACATGCAGATAAATACATTGGATAGGTATATTTTTTAACTTGACAAGATCCCACAAAATGAAGTAGAAGAGGTTGCTGATTTTTTTCTTTTTAAAGGCAGAAATATTCCTGGCAAAGTTCAGAAGGAAAAATAGCAACAGATTCCAAAAGCCGAGCTGTAGCCAGGAATAATGTAATCTCCAGCATTTTCAGTAAGGGTAAGATTCACTGCAAGGTCAGCGTGGTCCTCCTCTAGGCTCGACTATGAAATGTCTGCTACAAATCTACCAATGTTTGTTTAGGACTCTGCCAGGCACTGTGAAGGGATAAGCAGAGCCTGGGCGGCCATCATTGAGTAGGCACTGTAGACGTCTTCACATTACAACTGGCGTGAAGAGAAGAGTAATGCTGGAAGAATCCAACATAGCCATGTGACTGAAAAATAAATCAAGCCCAACCGTAATTTTTCCTGACTTTAAAACCACAAGAACAGACTGTCGTGCATAAAATAAGGTTCTATGTCTCAAAGACTTAAAATACTAAACGAACTAGATAGCAATATAATGACAGGCGAGTGACCAAAGTAAAGAAAAGGAGGAAAAATGAATAATTAAAAAAAATAGGATTGCTGGGTAGTGGTGGCGCACGCCTTTAATCCCAGCACTTGGGAGGCAGAGGCAGGCGGATCTCTGTGAGTTCTAGACCAGCCTGGTCTACAAGAGCTAGTTCCAGGACAGGCTCCAAAACCACAGAGAAACCCTGTCTCAAAAAACCAAAAAAACAAAAACAAAACAAAACAAGCAAACAAAAAAAGGATTCACAGGACTGGGGAGTTGATGAAGAGCTGGCTGTGCAAGCATGAAGACCTGAGTTCGATCCCCAGCACCACACATAAAGCAAAACCAGGCACAGAGGTGCACCGCTTGTCATCTAACTGAACCAGTGAGATCCTCTGTTTCTAGACACGAGATAGCGACTAAGGAAGACAGCCCATGTTGACCTCTGGCCATACACATCTACACATACATGCGTCTGCACACACACATGAGCATATTTACAAACACGCAAAATGGTATCCTCCCCCAGGGATGGGTACTATTTGCCCAAATGAGTGTGGTTATAGAAAGTAATATGATAGTGACACTTGGGTGACGGAGTCTGGCCCCCACAGTAAGACACTAAAAACAAAGAATTTAGATATGAAGGATGAGGCCCACGATGAAAGGCCCTGAAATATCAGATGGACTAGCGTAGAACTAAGATAACAGATGGCAGAGATAACTAAAGGCTGCTAGGCCAGGAAAACTATAACAAAGTCATCACGTGAAAAACTTAGACAAGGGCAACAGAACAACAAAGAGAACAGAGAAGGAAGCTTCTCATTCATTCACTCCCTGGGCAAACATTCGATGAGGGCTTGCGAACAGGCGTGGGGCGCCAGCTGGGAGGTGATTCCAGTGTCCCAAGCTGCAGGAAGGGAAGGGCAGGATTAGATTAGCTGTAGAGAAGGATCTATATGGAACACATTTCAAAGGTCTTGATGACTCACTGACACCAAGGATGACGGAGAGATGGTTAAAGATAGTTCAAATGCTTGGAAGTTGAAACAATCCTCAGTGTTACTGGGACCTTAAAAAGCAAGAGGGGGGAAAGAGAACAGCGTATCTATGAAAAGGGCTTTGGTGGGGTTGAACAGCCAGTCAGCAGAACTCCAGATGGCGAGCTCCTCACTCTGTAACAGGGCAGAAACTTCAGTAAGAGAGACGCCATTTGAAAACAGGGAGGCAGAGCCAGGAGGATCTCTAATCCCAGCACTACAAAGGTAGAGGCAGGAGGATCTCTGTGAGTTGGAGGCCAGCCTGGTCTACAAAGCGAGTTCTAGGACAGCCAGGGCTACACAGAGAAAACCTGTCTAGAAAAACCAAAAACTCCCATCACTGTCCTGAGTTCTACTCTGACTTCCCAGTGTTCTATAATCCTAGGCCCTTAGGAAGGCCTTAAAGAATCTACCAGATTGTAGTGCTTTTTTTGTTCAGAAACTATTTGAGATTTGCATATTTATGCATACATTATCTCCTGGAACAGTCATGCATAACACAGATTTCTCAAAGAACTTATATGCTGACTAGACTAATTTAAAGCTCTTTAGATTTGTATGATGCAAGGGCACCACGCATTCCTGGGACACACCCGAAGCCCCGACTCACCAGGAAATGGGTGCGATGAAAACTGTTATTAAACTCCTCTTACTACAAAGAGCGCTGGAGCCACATTTATAAAACAAAACTGTCAATAGCTCAGAGATCTAGTCCGGTGTGCAAAATCCAGTGTAGACTGTCCTCAGCTTGGTAAAAGCTACTCTTGAGTAAGAAGTGGAAGCGAATACCCTCCCCTGCAGATAGACGCATTAATTTTACCCCCTGTACAAGCCATAAATGCTAGTGTCAAACTTTTAAAAGGTTAACACCACAAAATAAATGGTTGCTCTGAAAAAAAAAAAAACCTTCCAATATCTTCCTCCAAACGTCTGAGACGTTCGAGTGGTAGTAAAGAAATCAGAGTAGAAGGAAATCTGGGGGAAAATGGTTCCGAGTAAGTGTTGAGTGTTCTTGCTCAGACCCCTGTGCCGCTGCCACGGGCCTAGTTAGGGAAATGGTAAGCCCAAGTCATCAGCACCGACCCACTCGCATCCCCACCCGGATCCCACCACCCGCGAGGGGTTTCAAGTCGGCTAGGATGCTCAGCTTCTTCAGACGGAAAGGTAAACACACCCATCAAGAGCCCCGGGGTCGGGAGTTTTCTCGGCAGAGACGAGATCCACAGGAGGGCGAGGTCCACGGAGAAAGCCGCAGTCCCTAGCCTTTCAGGCTGTGAGTTCGCTCGGGTCAGCCGGTACCGCCCAACACCCAGCGACAGGTCGCGGCTCAGCCCTCCAGCCCTAGCCCCACTTACTGGCGGCGATTGCAGCCTGGCGGCGCGTGCACTCGAGTGGCCCGGCAGGCAAGGGTAGTGGGGATCCGAGCGGGCGAGCCCGGCAAATCCACACCCGGCAGCGCGTGGCATCCAGCAGGCACCCGCCGCTCCGCGGCCTCCGGTAGCAAAACAAACAAAAGACAGAGAGTGGCTTCTAGTGGGGACGACCGGCCGCTTTCCCTGGAAAAGCTGCCCTGCAGCTCCCCTCGCTGGCCCCGCGCAGCCCTGCACCGCCACCATCTTCCGGACGCTCGGCAGAGGGCAGCGCTGAGCTCCCGGGCTCCAAAGAGTCCACCTTGGAGCTGCAGACCCACCACCTGCCAGGCAGGCTGAACCGGTACACGCAAAGAAGGGGCACCCTGCTGAAAACATTTTCCTGCTTGCGATTAAATTGTATACTCACAACGAATTTTGGTGCCTGTATTTAACCACCGTAGAAAACCGCTTTCAGCATTGTTTTAAGTTTGAATGATCGGGTGGATACCTTTCCACGTGGGAAACCATCCAGTTGCAGTCTGCGTTTGCTCTCCTTCCCATGCAGCTGTAGGAAATCTAACACTATTTGCAGCAGTTCTCAACCTGGGAGTTGGGGCTCCTGGGGGGAGGCGGGGGCTACGACCCTTTCACAGATGTCACCGGAGACCATCGGAAAACAGTATTTACATGCACTGAGGGGGATAAAGGCAGGCAGGGCTATGTGGATTCTAGGTCAGTTTGGTCTACATAGTGTGTTCCAGGATAGCCGGAACGATATAAAGAGATCCTGTCTCAAAAAATCCGAAAATAAATAAATAATACTGTAGACGTTACCTGAAATCATCTTAAGGGAAGACTGAAGCACTTTGAAAGCTCCAAACTACCCCCTCTCCCCCTGCCCTTGGAGTTCATTGTTCCACAGAGGTACCCTTAAAAGGCTAGTAAAAACAAACTGCTAGGCCTCACACCAGAAGTTCCTGGGGTAGATGCTGCTAGTCTGGAGACCCACACCGTTCTAAAGAACACTATTTTGCCACAGTAGCCGTTTTCCACCGTTGATCTTTTGTGAGTTTAGCTCTCCCAGTTTGGGCTTGACCTTGACACTGAGATGGTGCAAGCAGAAAGATCAAGCTTACAAAGCCAACTCAGCTACACCAGCGCTTGTCTTAAAAATCAAATAATCCCCAGCTCATCACCCTAACAATTTCCTTTCATTACTAACTTACCCTGAATTTACTAAAGCTGCAAGCACTTACTGTGTCTGTTTCTGTTGAAGAAACCTACAAGACAGTCAAGTTCCCCTAGGCTTCTGCCAACATTTATCTATCTCTTTGCTTACTTCTATGACAGCCAACCCACACACAAGTGAAAAAGTCACAGATCATCATCAGTGAACGTAAGACAAAGAGCCTAACTAGTCATATAGTGTCCATAAAAGGCAATTTTAAAAGTAACTAAAATGATTAAGTTTTAGTATAATTTAATGGACCAAGCCAGTCTACCTTGCAAATATGGGAACTACCTTGGTCTACTTTTGGCAGAGGCCCACTGGGTTACTAACGAGCTTGGATTAGTAATTCTGGCCCTCGGGAAATGATAGCCCTGTAAATCCATGTTGAGATAATAAAAACCAGTGATGAGGGCTCCTGGATAGCCCAACTAAAATCGAACAGTAGCTGTGAGTTATAACTGTGCTTTAATAAAACAGGCTCTCTCACTGTGAAGCAAACAGCGCTTCAATAAAGCAGGTACGCAATTTCTCTTCACAAATATTTATTTTATTAAGCTTTATTATTTCTCTAACTTGTTAGGAGAGCAGGAAACAGCTGTGTTAGTTGGTCAGCCTACCTTGACCATTCAACACTTTTCAATGAAACCGACTACTTCTGAAACTATTTCATATCTTTTTCCTTTGAAAACTGATCTTTAAAAAATTCCAATCTCTTTTGTTATAACTCCCCCCCCTTTTTCATTTAGAACCTATTTTAAAAAGATAATTAGGAGAAAAAATTTCTTGGAAGACCTAAATTTTAGAGTCCCCTTAAAAACAAAGAGAACTATTGAATTTTTGGCCTCCATTGAATAGAAAGGTAGTTTTAACAGGTGGCTAACGTAATGTACAAATAAAAACATCCACAAGAGAGAACCTTTATAAAATATAGGATTTAGGCAAGATGTGTCCACTGGTGCAGTAGTGGCACAGGTAAAATCAACTGCTTTCTGATTGGCTCTGAGACCCGCTCCACAGGAAGAAAGTCATGTTTGTTATAGTGAGACTTGTCAAAAGTCTATGGCTTAGGAGGTTATAGGTTCTATGGAGGAGACCCATGACTGTTGCTTTACGAAATGGACATGCTGTTAAACTGCCTTTCCAGTATTTGTTTATACCCAGAGACTAGCCCTACTCTCGACCTTACCTAGTCAGGGAAGTGTCTTCTGCGGTGGGCAGCAGTTAACGCAGACTCATAACTGGCCTAAGGGATGCTGTCTGGGGTGGAGGGTCAGCATCCTTTCCTGTGCTAACTAAAGAATTAAGAAGCAGGGAGCTGGAGAGACGGTTTGGCCATTAAGAGCACCTACTGCTTTTGTAGAGGCCTGGATTTAGGTCCCCAGCATCTATATGAAATGGTTCACCACTCACCTGTCCCTCACACATGTGGTGCACATAAACTTATGCACACGCACACACACACAAACATACAAAAAAGTAAGGAAATCTTTTTAAAAAGGGAATTAGCCATGTATGGTGGCACATGCCTTTAATTCCAGCACTCCGGAGTCAGAGGCAAGCGAAACTCTGTGAGTTCAAAGCCAGCCTGGTCTACAGAGTGAGTTCCAGAATAGCCAGGGTTGTTACACAGAGAAATCCTGTCTGGGAGAAAAAAAAAAAAAAAGATTAAAATAGGAATTAAAAGGCAGGAAAGAAATCTTGGGAAGTCTGAGCAGTGTTATGCCCAGATCCGTAAAGTTCCCCAAAAACCAACAAGGAAACCGAGTCCCGTACGTAAAAGCAAAGAGCCTTTATTTTATACAAGTTTGCAAACTTGGTCTCTCCATGTGTCCAATGTATTGGAATAATTGGAGATCCCTGAGCTCAGTTAGAGTTGGGTTTTTATAGTAGTAAAGGTGGGGGTGAGGGGTTTCTAAGGTTCAGGACCCCTGATTGGCTGACATTTGTCTAGGGTGTCCTGGTGAGTGTGTGTTGGCAGTGATCCTATGTACAACAGTAGAACATTAGGAATTCCCTTTGGACAGTCTGTTCTTGGGTGGTGCCTGGGTAATCTTAGTTAATGTGGTCCTTCCTGCAACCAGGTATTGCCTCAAGGAAAACTACTGAAACTCAGGCCTCTATAAAGCTTATCATGGCTGGGTCCTACACTGGCCGGTGGTAATGGTTGGAAGAAAAGAACTTCCTTTGGGTGATCTGTTTCTGTTAAGCTTATCATGGTTGGCTGAGTCCTACAAGCAGAGTCATTAATAAAAGAACTTAAAAATGAACCCAAGCAGAAGCTCAAAAACAAGGAGAAGCCTAGGGTTGGCAAGCTGCAAACCCTGAGCTGCCAGGAGGAAGAGAACAGAGCAGACTAGCAGGTATGGATGGTGTCTGCAGTCACATGACAGAAAGGGTAACTCTGGAGAAGGAGCAAGGAAGCAGAGAGTCTTAGAGAGTTTAAAAGCATGCTTAAGTTCTGGCTACAATCTTAAAGAAAAAGAAAGGGGGAAAAAGTGTTTAGGCAGACCTGAACAGACAGACCCAGGTGAACAGGTTATGCTGTCTTCCAGAGAATGTACAGGAGATGGGAATTCTGGGAAGGAAAATTACATTATCTTATGAACCCATCTTCCTTGGGGTGTTCCCTTAGCCGAGTGTCTGACCTATCCCACTAGACTAATTCTTAATGCAGGAGACAAGGACAGTCTCCATGTAGAGGTGGATTCCATATTTACAAAACGGTGGTACACGCTTTTAATCCCAGCACTCTGGAGGCAGAGGCAGGCGGATCTCTGAGTTTGAGGCCAGCCTGGACTACAGCGTTCCAGGATGGTCAGCGATACACCACAGAGAAACCCTTTCTCGAAAAACCAAAAACCCAAACCAAAAACCTGGGGGGGATAAGTGTCAGTGCTCGGCACTAAACGGGACATCTCTATCCATTCCCCAGCTCCCAGCTCCAGGTACATTAAAGAAGATGGAGTGGAGAGAATGTGAGAACCCTTGGGATCGGAAGGAGTGCTCGAAAATGCTGCTTTCTGGACATGACATGATAGTTGTCATTAACCCACTGCAGTTATGATTATTCCTACAAAATCAAGTCAACAAGATCGGGCAATATTCCAGCAGGCAACACTAACTGGGCTCGGTGGATGACAAACTATAAGAAAAACACACATAGGATTTGCAATTTCTTACTGTAATCAAGTTGTACCCCGTCCCTTTTACCTCCATTTCTTTGCCGAAGACGTACTTCATTTATGAGCTCCAGAATAAAGTAGCACAATAAGATTTTAAATTCTGTGAAGTCGGATGAATGTAGCGTCCTGGTGGTTAGGTCCTGACACTTACAGAAACTCAATAAATGTTGTCTAAATGTCTGTGCAAGGCTACGAAGCCCGTAAGTTTTGCTAGCATATGTCCGTAGGTGAAAAAGTTCTAAAACGTGCAATCCAAGTGCCTCCTATTGACGTGGAATCGGATGTTTGGGCTTTAAGAAGTGGCACGGGGCTGGGGGTGGGTGAGTGTAAGTTCCGGCTCAACGTGGTACAGCCGACTACAAATCCCGGCGTGCCTCGTTGCGTCGTTCCCCCCCCCCCCTTTAGGAATCGGGTTTCGGGCCTAGGGAAGGCACGTCCTTCCTCCGTGGTATTGTGGGATCTGTAGTTCGACCTGCTTAGCGTTGGCTGGTCCCACTCTCCGGCTGCACGCTCGAGCGTCTGTTTTCTTCGGTCCTGAGTCTGTGGGGTGCAATGACTGCTACTACTCTTCGCATTCCGACGAGGCCCCCAGTGTCCCAGGCGGCCTAAACTACAGTTCCCTAGCGTCCGATTAGGATCGCCTCAGGGACTCAACTCCAAATTCAGGTTTTAAACATTTGGAGCTAACGTCCGCTCCCTCCTCCCTTGGTGTCCTCAGGACCAAAACCAGGCGGGTTGACCGAGACGGGGCAGCCCGGCCACGCGGAGGGGTGCACACAGTAGGCCCATCAGCCTGGCTCGCCACAGGCGGCTGCTACCCCGGCAGGCGGCGGCGGCGGCAGTGCGCATGCGCGGTGCGGCTGCGCAGTTCCCGCAGCAGAGCAGGCAGCTCCGGCGCTGCGTCCAGATCGCTCGTGTCGGGCCGACGCTCGTTTCCTCGCTCGGTGCTCGGCCTCCGCTGGCGACCGGCGACCCCTCCGCAGCTCGAGTCCCCGGCCACCGCAGCGCGCCTACCCCCGACCCCCTGTCCCGCGAAGATGGCTGCCGTACGCCGGGCCCGCAGTTACTGCCGCTGCTTGGTGCGCTTCTCCGACCGAGAACTCTGCTAAACCCCGCTGCAGCAGACGGACAGGAGTAGACACCGGGCAGCCGCCACCCCTCTGGGAGCCGGGCGCGGGGAGCCCCTCGATTGGGCCGGCCGCCCGCCAGCATGGTAACCGCGGGGGGCGGGCAGCTCGGGCTGGGCCGTCGGGGCGGGAAGGCGGCCCCGGGTGAGGGTAAGCTTTGACGGCCAGCGGAGGAAAGGCCGGCTTCGGCGCCCCAAGACCGGCCGAGCAGGGAGTGGGGACTGAGGTGCGCGGTCCTGGCCTCTGTGCCAGGGAGGTGGCCCTGGAAAGCGGAGACACTTGTTGATTGCTCCTGTTCTGGCAGCAGGGCCCACAGACGATCTCTGCGTCTTCGGGAGCCCCGAGTTTAGGACGCACGCACGCCCCCGAGGCTTCAGTGGCCCGGCTAGGATGTTGATATTGGCCGGCAGTGCTGGCAGACTTGGAGGACTCCGATCTAATTTCGTGGTAGCGAGGGCCTAAGCCGCTTCTCTGTGTGCAGATGGAGCGACTGTGCTAAGCTGCTCCCTGTCTGACAGCTCAGGTCTCACGGGACTGTGGCATGGAATGTGTAGTCTCTGCAATGACTAAAACTTATCTCCGGCTAGGGCTGAACGAATTAAGAATGAAAGGTACAGACTGACTGGAACACCCAGGTGATTGTCGTTCCTTAAGTGAATTGGCTGAAACGATTTATTTTTATGTAACTAATCCGGAACAGAAAACGTACTAATTGATTATTCTTTTAAACTTTCAAAAGTGGTTCTGTGACCGGGATGAAGCCCTTAACCTTCGTATTTAATTGACTCCATCTGTGAAGAAGCTGATTCAAGTATACAGTGATGCTTGAGTAATTTTCTATTACGAAAAAACTGAAAATTTCCTAAGCGCCTATTTCAAGTGGCATTGAAATTGATCAGATGTAGTAAAATCCCAGGTCATACTTTGAAAATCAGGTTAACAGTGGATTCAGTGGGGAAAACTCGGGAGAAAAAGAGATGTCTTATTTCAGGTTTCCCATTTTCTTGTCTTTGAGGTAGGCATTCTGTATGGTGTGGGTTTTGGTGCAGTACCTGATCTTCTCCAATTGTCTTTACAGATCTCTCTGTCTCCTTAAATTGTTTTTAAATTTGTGCGTGAATGTGAGTGTGAGTGTATTTGTATGTGTACAGGATAGTTTTATGTCAACTTGACACAGGCTAGACTCGTCTGAGAGGAGGGAGTCCCAGTTGAGAAAATGCTGTCATTAAGATCCACTGTAGGGCATTTTCTTAGTGATTGATGGGGGAGAGCCCAGTCCATTTACTGTGGGTGGTGCCATGCCTTGCCTGATAGTCTTGGGTTCTATAAGAAAGCAGAGTGAGCAAGCCATGAGAAACAAGCCAGTGAGCCGCGCTCCTCCATGACCTCTGCATCAGCTCCTGCCTCCACATTCCTGCCCGATTTGAACTCCTCTTCTGACTTCCTTTGATGATGAACAGTGATATGGAAGCAAAAGCGAAATAAACTATTTCTTCCCTAAGTTGCTTTTGGCCGTGGCATTTCATCACAGCAATAGTAACCCTAACTAAGACAGGGTGTCATGGATGTGCAGGTGTCCACAGAGGCCAGAGGAGGGTTCCAGTCCCCTGGAGCTGTTGTGTGGTGCTGGACATGGGTGCTGGTAACCAAACTCAGGTTCCCTGGAAGAATATCAAGTCATCAGCTGCTGAGCTCTTTCTCCAGCTCCACAGAGTCCCTCCAAAGAAAATGGAGAGATCCCAGCGTAGTGGATCACAGTTATAATTCCGTTCCTCCTAGCATTCAGGAGGCCAAGGCAGGAAAATCTCTGCCAGTTCAAGGCCAGCCTAGGCTATACAGAGTGAGACCAAGAATCACGGAGTGTGTTTGGTCCTAAAGGTAGCAGAGATGGCCAAGATATGTTCTTTGTCTTCAGTGCACTCAATCCACTGACGGGAACAAATACTTTCAATCCAAAACTAAGGTAACAAAAAGGTAATTGGGAAAAGCTGCTAAGGTGAACTTTTACCTGACTTTTGACGATGATAAGTAGGAGCAGCTAAGTGAGGAAAATGGTAGTCCAGGTCCAGAGAGCAAGCGGCGCCACCTGGCGTGAACAAGGGAGCTCTTCAGATGGAGTTAGCTTAGTCTGACTCCCAGGTAATAGCTAGAAGGCTGCCCGACTAAAAGGATACTCTGTTGGACTCTGTCTTCTCATATTAGCTCACTGAGGGTTTGCAATGATAAGTCGACTCTTAGAAAAGAACAGCATGCTTCCCAGAGGGATCTATGCATCTCAGAGTCCCGCATGTATTTCCTAGTAGATCAGTTTCTTACTGCAACAGAATTCCTGATATCACTTGTAAAGAATTCATTTTGGCCCAAGGTTCTGGAGGATCAACTCTGGATCCAAGTGCTTTGAGCTTCTAATGAAACAGCACATCATGGCAGAAACACATGAACGGAAATGTTCACCTCGGGAGTCGGGACATGGAAAAGAAAGGGGCCCCACAGTGTGTTTCAAGGATTTATCCCCCGTGACTCAGGCACTCCCACTAGGTCAGATTCTACCCGTACCTTCAATGTCCAGGAGTGCTAACCTAAGGAACCATGCCTTTTACACAGGGACCTTTTGGAGGGTTCTAAGCCCTTTTATCCAAACCCAGGCTCCAGACTTAGAACTGATGCTGCTTCATTTATGTCTTCACTGATGTAACCTTTATGGAGCAGCAAGCATTTCACTTAGTCAAGTGGTATTGGCCCCCTGCTGGGAGTCTGGTTGCCTGAGATAAGGGATGAGCAGAGCTTGTTTATGTTACGCTGTGTGTGGTGCAAGTGTGTCTGGTTGCTCTGTTCAGAGACCTGTGGTAACAAAACCTTTTCTCTCCTGAAATAATTTACAGCTAAAATTTGCTATTATAAAAGTTGCTATCTTTGGAACTAGATGGAATTGTTTTTGTTTTGTTTTTTGGCTTTTCTTTTTTTCTGGGGTGGTGTGTGGGTGGGTGTTTTCCTGTGTGTGCAGGTACATGTGTGTATGAAACTGTACATGTACCTTTCTGCATGTGTGTATACATACTAGAGGCAGGAAGATTGGTTTTATTATTATTATTAGCTAACTTTCAGGGTTCTTTCCCTCATTGCCACATTTCTGTGTAGGACCAATCACAGTGAGTGTTGAGCAAGTTCCCCTTGCTGGTAAGTTATTAGCTAACAGGCTGAGCTGAGGCAATGCTTCACTGACCTGGGAAGTAGGGTTATTTTAGTTATTTGGTTTATTGAAACGAAAAGGATACAATGGAAATAGTAAACTGAAACATGTTTTAAGCCCAAAGCTGCATACTATAATTCAATTCACCTTTATTCCACTTGAAGTCACTCCAGTGTAAAAGATTGGGTTTATAATGGATAGAATAGAAGAGGTTGATTTGGTTGGGCTACTAGGTGGCTCAATGGTAGAGTACTTGTTTACCATGTGCAAAGCTCTGGACTCAATTTCTCAGCACTGAAAAAGAAAAAGGAAAAAGAGAAGGGCTTCCTTCCCTCCCTGCTTTCCTTCCTTCCTTCAGACAAGGTCTCACTGTCTACTCTTTCACTGGCCTAGACTCACTGTAGACCAGGCTGGCCTCTAACTCAAGGAGATTTGCCTGCTTCTTTCTTTGTGGAGATTAAAGGCATGTGATAGCATGCCAGGCTGAGGTGGATCCCCTGGATGTATGCCACCATGTGGGTGCTGAAAACGGAACCTGGCTCATCTGGAAGTGCAGAATGCTTTTAACTGCAGAATCGTCTTCAGTTCCCAAACTAAAGCCTGGTGGTTGATTCTACGGTATTACAAAAATTAAAGTCCAAATTTTCTTTCATTGACACCATTTAAACTTACCAAAGTAGTTATCTGGAGAGAAGCAATTGTATTTCATTGGCACGAGACGTCGTAGTCCCCTTAACTTGCTGAACTTTATGAACACAAAATTGTTCTGAAAATGTTTTGCTTTTAGTTAGACTGAAATAATTGTGTTTGGAACACTGCTGAAAGGACTTATTGGCTGCATTTCAGGACACCTGGGTCCTGCTGGAAAACACGTCACCTGTGAGGTGGTCTTCAGAGAGCAGCGACTCACCAGACTTTATTCCGTTTCCTCTTCTAGATCCAGACACAGTTTATAGAAAATAAGAGGCCAAAGAAACATTTACAGATAGCAAAATCTAGACTCAAAATGACTTACTAGTTTGTTTGTAGACAGGGTTTCTTTGTGTATCAAAGAAACTCACTCCGTAGACCAGGCTGGCCTCGAACTCACAGAGTTCCACCTGTTTCTGCCTCTCAAGTGCTGGGATTAAAAGTGTGTGCTGCCACCACCCGGCTCAAAATGACTTTTGCATGAGTGGACTTGATATTACAGTTTTGGGAAAAGATTTTAAGATTGATGGTGATACTACCTGTGGTGCAGTAGAGAATATGCTTCTCAGGCTCGTTCTCCTTTGCAATAAACAGCAGGGTCCTAAATGCCCTGTCCAGCCTCTGTCTTCAGAGTGCGTTCTGCAAACTCAAAGGCGTCGTACTGGTTGACAGTTGTCACAAGTTAGCAGTTGCCAGTTTCTGATTTGTTCTGGTTTGTTCTCAGGCAGAAGCGGAGGAAGATTGTCATTCTGATGCCGTCAGCGTGGGTGATGATGAAAATGATCCTGCGGAGAGAGACCTGCAGGCACGTGTCTCCAGTTCTGTACTGAACGCTTGTCCCTCGTGTGGAAACTGGTCCCATTGGGAGCATCTCTCAGCTCTTTGCATGGAGTTTAGCTGGACTTTCATATTCTTTTTTGTTTGTTTTTTGAGATGTAGTCTTGGCTCTCCTGAAGCTTCCTCTGTAGACCAGAATAACCTCACATGCAATACCATTGCCTGGCTTGGACTTTCATATTCTTTATAGCATACATAAATCATACTTCTGTAAAAATAGATATCAATAACTGAAGCTTTGGAGTTCAGTATGTAATTTAAAACTTTTTTATTACTTTTATTTATTTGTGTGTGCATGTGTGCACGTGTACACCCATGTGGAGGTCAGAGGACAATTTGTGGGAGTCATTTCTTTCCTTCTACTGTGAGTCTTAGGGATAGAACTAGGGTCAGTAGACAAACTTGTAACCTTAAATAACAAGATTGATTTTTGCTCACTTAGAAGTTCCAAGCCTATGCATAACAAAAGGCATCATAAGGTTGAAGGAAATAGCTTGAACAACTGCTTGCCGTGTGAACAAAGGTTTAGAATCCTCAGTATATAGATTTTGTGCATAAATCAGAGGAACACAAGACAGAAAGGTGAACAGACAGTTAATGGAAAAGTATGAATGGCTGTTAAATATTTGAAGAGATAATATGCCTCATTAATAATTTAACTGGTTTATTGAATAATGTCCATTTCTATCTGGACTGTAAAACCACTTGCACATTACACTTGAGATTATAAATGGCCATTATTTTTCTTGCAATGTGTATCAAAATTAAAAGTATGCCTTCCCTTTTGATACAGCAATTCTCCAGGAAATTAAATCTAAGGAAATAATGGAAAAAATTAGTAAATATACATGTTAAAAGATGTTTATCATAGGGTTACTTATATGGAAAAGTGTCACATGACCCAAATAGCCATTACTCGTTCTAAGGAATGGTAGAAACATGATATGAAATACACTATAACCATTTCCAAGGATAAGATAAATCTTGTATATTACACTAATTACTGTAGTTAATTTAATTATTAAACGTGTAAACTTAATAATAATACTTGTCTATTTGGTACATGTCATTTAGTAAATAGTGAATGTAGGTCTGCAGGTCAGACATGACTGTAACATGACTGTAACATGTTAGAGGAGTATGGGAACCAGAGCCCTGTACAGAACATTCTTAGAACATCTGTGACACATTTTCTAAAAGTTACCACAAATAACATACATGATGCTGGCATGAGCTCCTTGGGAGGAAAGCAGAGAAGTGGAGATTGCTCTTCAGGACACCGAAGAGCCAGTGCTTTGGGAGGGAGGAGGAAATGGAGACAAGAGGAAGAAGCCCAGCTCTAGTGCAGTCTTAATGGACTTCCTGGGCTGGTCTTGTGGGGTTCTGAGGATAAACTGTCCTCACGGGGAGCCAGGTCATCATGTGGGGAGCCTGAAGGTACCCTGCTGTGGCAGTAGTTAGATGGGGTGAAAACTTGGCTGGTTTTAGAAGTGGGGGTAACAATTTCTCCCTTAAAATCAATCAGCCACATAAGGTGTTTGACTTTGTGCGTGTTTTATATTGAAATGACCTGTGTTTAGAAGGATTTCCTTTTTGGAGTATAGAATGTTTATTAAAAGAGAAGAGCTATAGAACTTCTTAGCTTTGTGCATCATTCACAGATGTTCAGCCCCCACGCCAGGGCTTATTCTCCAGCGCTTTCAGGCTTTCTGTTGTATAGACAGACTTACTTCCAGCTGACACACATTCTTTAAAGTTTTAAGCAGAAAATTATTTTTTTAAGTATGTTTATCAGGTATTTGGATAGAGAGAGAGATTGATTTTTCTGGCCTTAGAATTTCAAGAAAGTACATTGAAATAAATGCTGGGCATATTATTAAATCACTCCAGAGTCTCACTATCTTCTCTTGATGGTTCCTCAAATACCCTTTTGTTACAGGCACAGCTCCAGATGTTCAGAGCTCAGTGGATGTTTGAACTGACCCCAGGTGTAGGTTCTAGTAATTTAGAAACTCGGCCTTGCAGAGCAGGAAGAGGCTCCATACTGAAAGCAGCTGCAGACTCCAAAGGAAGGCAGGAACTGGCAAAGGAAGAAAAGGTAAGTGCTAAAGTGATCTAATAATTCATCTCTAGTCAGCTCTGGCGATAGAGAGGTGTATTTGTAAATGACGTTTTCTGATGTGGAGACATTTTGACTAGTGTTCCCGCTTACCTGCCCTGCACTGCTTCTGTTTGGGGTGGTGTTATTACTATAATGAGAAGCGTCCCCCATAGTTTGGGGCGTTTGAGTGCCCCGTCCCTGCTGACACTGTTGGAGGAAGTATGTCGCTGGAGCTGGACTTTGAGAGTTGAAAGACTCGTGCCATTTCAAGTTTGCTCTCTGCTTCATGCTCGCTGTGTAAAGATGCGAGCGCTCAGTTTCCGGTTCTTGCAGCATGCCTTCACTCCTCCCGCCATGGACTCCAAGCCTCTGGAACCGCGAACCCAAATAAACCCTCTTTTCTAAGTTGATTGGGTCATGACATCTTATCCAGTAATTAATACCAGCTTATTTTCCTATCACCTAACATTTTCATGTAGTTTGTTGTTTATTTATTGCCTCTTAAGATTCACCTAGTGTCTGAAAAAATGGATGTCTGGAATTTACAGCAGAAGTCCTAAAGGCAGCGGTGGAAATTTTCAAATGCTATAGCCTTTTCAAAGGATGTTTGTTTGCTGGCTTTTTGTTTGTTTTGTTTTTGTCTTGAGACAGGTTCTCACCCTGTAGTGGTTCTCAGCCTGCAACTCCCTGTGTAGGTAGAGTGGCCTAGAGCTTACCGGGCTCTCCCTGCCTGAGCCTCCTGTGTGCCTTGCTGCATCTCACTTGGCACCTGGGCACCTGGTTCTTTGGGAGCTATAGTTGGTGTTTTGTTACATTTTAAACTGAACATGTTGTCATGTTATATCAGTCATTATCTTAATCTGGAGAGTCCGTAGCTGTTCACACTGGAAGTACTCTACGTGCTAGCTGCTGCCTGACCCCTGTCACTGTCTTCCTCTCCCATGGGGCTGTCCCCACCCTGTCATCACATCCCAGCAGGGTGCCCCTCAGAGCCTGAGTCTTTACAGGGTGGACTGTGTGTTTTTGTGTCACTCACACAATAAGAGCCACCTATGTCCCCAAGATTTTCATTTTCCCTCAAGTGGTTTTTTTTTTTCTTTTTGGTTTTGCATTTGAGTTGATAATCCATTTTGAGTTATTTTTATGTAAACTGAGTGGCTTAGGTCAAAATCCATTATTTTGCTTTGGATGTACAATTCTGTAGCATCATTTGAAAATGTTTTCTTTCTACTATAAATTTACTTCCTATTGTTTATTTATTTATTTTTGTGTAGGGTTTCATGAACCCAGGCTGTCCACACGTATGGATGACCTACTGCCTCTGCCTCTCGAGTGCCGGATTGAGGTCTTGTGCCATCACACCTGGTTTGTCTGCCTACCATACAGATTTTCAAAGCTTTTTTAAAAAACCTTTTTATTTCACAGGCTCGAGAACTCTTCCTGAAAGCAGTAGAAGAAGAACAAAACGGAGCTCTCTATGAAGGTAAAACCCAGCTTCTAAATTGCAGCTCGTTAGCGATCAGTATTCACTTGTGCTGAAATTTATTTGGTATAGAGCATTCTCCTCCTACCACGGAAGTTATTTCTTTAAATTAAGAACAAAAATTTGAGCACAGTAGTGCATGCCTGCAGCTGGAAGATCCTTGCAGGTTTGAAATGGTCTACAAAATGAGTTCCAGGCCAGCCAGGGCTACATAGTAAAGACCCGTTCTCACTAAAATAATTAATTAGTTAAAATGAATGAATTGTATATAACTTGTTTCCAAAATACATTACAGGACAGTATTATCATATTTGTAGAATGAGTAAAATAAATTTTCTATATTTAGTTTTGTGTTAGTTTTCATTAGTAAAATAAAAATCACACTGTGTTCTTTTTTTTTTTTTTTTTTTTTTTTTTTTTTTTTTTTTTTTTTTTTTNTTTGGTTTTTAGAGACAGGGTTTCTCTGTGGCTTTGGAGCCTGTCCTGGAACTAGCTCTGTAGACCAGGCTGGTCTCAAACTCAGAGATCCGCCTGCCTCTGCCTCCCGAGTGCTGGGATTAAAGGCATGCGCCACCACCGCCAGGCCACACTGTGTTCTTTTTATGTGTGAAAGTATTCCAGATGTATGAAATACTACAGATGAAATCAAAGAACACCAGTTGGTCTTTCTAAGCTTGACTTTACATTTTACCAATAAAACAAAGCAAAAACCAAAGCAGCAAAAATAAGTTATATGGATCTATAGAGATGCTCAACAGTGCTCACAGTTCTGTAACTCTAGCACCAGGGCACCTGACACTCTCTTCTGTCCTCCTTGGGCACCTACACATAGACAGAAATAAAAATAAATTGGGGGAAGGCCAGGAGGCCTCAACTCTATACACACACACACACACACACACACACACCTACAGGAAGCTAAGATTTTCTGAGAAGGGAATTAAAAAATCATCCCCAGGGGGGCTGGAGAGATGGCTCAGCGTTTAAGAGCATTGCCTGCTCTTCCAAAGGTCCTGTGTTCAATTCCCAGCAACCACATGGTGGCTTACAACCATCTATAATAAGGTCTGGTGCCCTCTGCTAGCCTGAAGGCATATACACAGACAGAACATTGTATACATAATAAATAAATAAATATTTAAAAAAATCCCCAGGCTGGAGTACACAACAACAAGTAGTCAGCCCTGAAAAGATACACACAGGTAATATACAGACCGAGCAGCTTATATGTAGGAATATATATGTATCTACATGAATATATATGTATTTAACCACTAATTAAAAGAAAGAAGCCATGAATTTGAAACAGATAAAGGAGAGAGGTACATGTGAGGGTTTGGAGGAAGGGAAGGGAAGGAGGAAATGTTGTAATTTTATTTATAGTCTCAGTCTCAAAGAGTAATTTAAAAAGTAGAAATTAAAATTTCACATAAAAATAATAATATTTAAAGTTTATTTAGCTGAATAAGGGCACATTGGCTGAAGGAAATTGGATTTGAAGGATGAATTATATCCAGCATTTCATTTTCTTCACCTTTGTGATACAAGGAAAAATTCATCCAGAAGTAATTATTTTGACCTATAACAATTGTATTTTTTTTGAACCCCACAAAAAAACACCCACATAGAATCAATCTGATGAGTCATAGATGGTGAGAAAAACATGGGAAGGATGAAAAGATAGTTGTAAAACACATCTTAAGTTACATAACCTCTTAGTCTTGAGGATAGGAGCCTGAGCAGCATGGCTTGGAGACGTGTTTGTTCGGTATGCTACCATTGCATGTCTGAAGTGTTCAGCTGTTCATAAAGAAGTCTGCCAACCACAGTTAAGGGCAGTCAGAGTAACTGACAGAAATGTGTGCCCATAACTAACTTAGCTTTGTCTCTGCTTTTAGCCATCAAGTTCTACCGTAGAGCTATGCAACTTGTACCTGATATTGAGTTCAAGATTACTTATACCCGATCTCCAGATGGTGATGGCGTTGGAAACAGCTAGTGCGTGTATAATTTAACAGAGTAATGTATAAAGATATAAGCTAAGTGCTTTTTGCCATTCTGACTCTAAACTTGCTAAGATGGTGATGCTGTTTCTGTTAGTGTCATGTTTACTGTGTCTACATTTATAAGTAGACTTACTTAGTTAGAGAAATTTTAAGATTTATATCTTGAGTAGATGTAACAAGCATAAGGTGATGAAAGTTTTTATTTTTATTTATTTTTAAAAGATTTATTATGAATACAACATTCTGCCTCCATGTATGCCCGCACGCCAGAGGAGGATGCCAGATCTCATTACAGATGGTTGTGAGCCACCATGTGGTTGCTGGGAATTGAACTCAGTACCTCTGGAAGAGCAGCCAGTGCCCTTAACCACTGAGCCATCTATCTAGCTCCAATGATGAAAGTTTTTAAAATTAAATTGATGATTATTGAAAAGAATAAATTAAAGAATATCTTTCAACCTTCTGAAATCTATTTGAAGTAGAAAGTACTAAATAAATGTAGTTAGGCTAGTTGATAAATATGGTAACTAATGCTTGAAGTTGGGTGGTAGGTATATAGAACGTCATTAGACTAGTTTCTGTGTTTGAATCTTTTGACATTTCAAAAAAATGTATCTTGTTAGGAAAATGCTAAACTATAGTGCTTTCATTCTCTTACTGTATATAGAATGAACATTATTAAACCTGTCAGATAGCATTGCTTAAAAGCATAGGTGCAAGGTATAAGCATTGAGAGAAGTCGTGTTTCATTGTACCTGACAGCACTCCCGTCAGTTATGAAGGAGCAATGATGGTTTAAACTGAGGAAAGATTAAGAGTATATTTCAAAACCAGTGATTTTTAATCAATATGGTTATAAAATTGTTTTGGCCTAACTTTTCTCCAAAGCCCAACTTGATGGCATTAAAAGGAAAGATGTTTGTGCCCAAGAGGAAATGTCAGGGCATTCAAAATGGGCATTACAGGGCTAGGAATATAACTCAGTTAGTAGAATGCTTGCCCAACATGCACAAATCCCAGGGTTTGATCCCCAGCACCATGTAAAGTGGGTGTTGTAGACAGACATTTCTGTCCTGCCCTGTCCCACAGCCATTGAGTCCCAAATAAACACACAAAGGCTTATATTAATTATAAATGGTTTGGCCTGTTAGCTCAGGCTTATTATTAACTGGCTCTTATAACTTAAATTAACCTGTAATTCTTGTCTTATGTTTAGCCACATGGCTTGGTACCTTTTCTCAGTAAGGCTTTCTCATCTTGGTCCTCTTCATCTTGCTGGTGACAGACTCTGTCTTTCCTCTTCTCAGAATTCTCTTAGTCTGGTTTCCCCACCTATACTTCCTGCCTGGCTACTGGTCAATCAGCGTTTTATTAAACCAATATTAGTAACAAATCTTTATAGTTTACAAGAGCATCATCCCACATTATTTCCCATTTTTTCTTTGCAAAGTAAGAACTTGGAATCTAATCTCCTTTGTTTAGCTTTTTTCCTGACCATTATCCATAACAGTTTGTAATCAACACTCTAAACAAAGACAAACATCCATAATCCCATTTTTTTGGGGAATGTGGATGAAGTTTTCTATGCTACTTCCTGCTGTTTGGTTGTGCTGGTAATCTTGTGGGGACCCAAAGAAAATTTAGGATTATGGTCAAGTCCTGACTGGAATATTCTGTGAGGCTTGATCATCTCAGGCAGCAGCCTTGAAACTGGTCTGGATGCAGAAATCAGAAGAAACTACAACAGAGGTGCTCTGAAATGTTGGATCATCTGGGCCATCCATTCCCATTGGAGACTTTTCAGGGGTTCTTCCTCCATCAAACCTTATTATTCTTAACCCAGACTGAATCCACAGCCTCTCATTTTCTGTGGAAATAAAAGCAGAACCTCTTTCCCATAGTAACGTTATTCTTTGACTTAAATTTTGAAGTCAGGATATTTTCAAAATATATAGGTTGGATTAATCCAGCAGCATTTATAATCAGATGTCTTTTAGCAACAGTTACTCCTTCCTCAGCAGTCAAACAATTCAAAGACAACACAATAACATACAGCATCCAGACAGATTCTGTCTGTAATTTCCATCTTCACATGGCTTGTTTTTTTTTTTTTTTTTTTTTACTCTATTTCTTTTACTTTTTTGTTTTTTAAGTTTTGTTTTTTTGAGACACAATTTCTCTGTATCTTTCGCTGTTCTGGAACTCACTCTGTAGACCAGTCTGGCCTCAAGTTACCACACAGCAGGGTTTGATGGCATATACCTCTGATCACAGCACTTGGAGGGCGAGGTGGGAGTGTGTTCAGCATCACCTTTGAATGTATAGAGAACTGAGGGATAGCCAGAGCTATGAGACTCTGTCTCATTATGGGATGGGGAACCATTCCATAGAGGGACGGGTTTTTTGTCATTTGTTTTCATTCATTCATTCATTCATTCATTCATTTATTTATTTTGGTGACAGGGCTTCACTGTGTGGCCCTGGCTATCTTAAAACTTACTCTGTAGACTAGGCTGACCTTAAACTCAGAGATCCACCTGCCTCTGACCCCCCACCCCCGAGTGCTGGGATTAAAAATTTGTGTCACCACCACCTGGTCTATTACATAGAGTTTACTAAGGAGCTATTTGGTGCTTTATTATTTGCTCTGTCATGAAATAATTAACTTACATTTTTCATTAAATATGCTTAAAGTGGCAAACAAAATGATGGCCTTCATCTTTGGGTGTGTGCCTGTGGTGTAATTAAATTTTGTTCTTTTTCCTTTGTTCTTGCTGGTCCTCTTCTTCCTCCCAAAACTAGTGTTCTTTAACACAGAAAAAAAAATCAACATTTAAGAATTGGATAAGGCATATTATAGACATCTGTTGAAGTCAGTATTAATTGCCGTTTTAAACTTTCCAGCCCCTGAGGGCTCTGCATGGTATATCCTCAGACAAACTCCCCCACACAAAAAAATTCATTAAAGAATTTACACAAAATTTCAAATCAATGTTTTCACTAATTCATAAAATATCTACAATTAAACTAATTAAATCTCAATACCTGAGCCTAAAAATCTTAACTTTTTGCATAATTACCAAAATGGTTTTGTTTGGGGAAGCATGGTATGGTACTTTCCAGCAAGGCAGGACACACATTAGCACATCTTTTTACTGTATAAGAAGGCGTGTTTCTTAGATGAGTTTCTGAAGCCCTTTGAAGGTGCTGTAGCAGTTTTAACTGTGTGCACTTCTGATCTGAGGCACTGAGTTCCCTACTCCTCTTGTTGCAGCATGGAAGACAGCGATGATGGCAGCAAGATGGCAGATCTCTTGTCGTACTTCCAGCAGCAGCTCACATTCCAGGAGTCTGTGCTCAGACTGTGTCAGCCTGAGCTGGAGACCAGTCAGACTCACATATCAGGTGTGGCTTCTTGGGGGTTTTCACTCAGAAACACTCCAACCTTGGTGTACAGTCCGATGTGATGGGCGATCTAGTTATAGAAATAGCTAGAGATGTAAATCTGTGCTTTTTAGAACCTGAAACAACAGAACTGGTGATGCAGGAGACTGGGGTGCCATACTTTTTTCAGTGAAGCCCTTTGGAAGCTGGAGGAACACTGGTGCTAATAAACATATCAGGCAGAGTGTACAGTAGTCCTCAAATGTTCAGAAGTTGTCATTTTCATTTCCTAAATACTGCTTATTTATGGGAGGTCTATTTAAAACTTTCTTAAATAAAAATAACTTTAGTGTTACCTGTAGGCCGAGTTTTTTGTGGGGACTGCCTATGATCAGCTCTGTCCTGCCAGCCACCCTCAAATAACCACAGAGACTTAATATTAATTGTAAATGTTTAGCTAATAGCTTAGGCTTATTTTTAGCTAGCTTTTATAACTGGAATTAACCATTTCTGTTAATCAATGGGCTGCCCTGAGGCTTGTTTACCTCATTTATATACTTCCCATCCTGCTTGCTCTGCAGCTCATGACTCTGCCTTTCTTTTTCCCAGCATCCTCTCTGCCCCCAAAATCCTGCTTAGCTACTGATCATCACAGTGACATATAATCACATTTCCCTTTTTTTGTCTAAATAAAAAAGAAAGGTTTTAATTTTAACATAGTAAAACTACATACAACAAAAACAGTTATCAAGTGAGAATCACAGTTATAATTTCCAGTTGATTTGTATTTGGCAAATTTAGAGAAAATATTCTATTATTTATCTTGTCTTTGTGAGTCTAACATTTTATACCTAATTTGCTTTTTATCATGGCTATGAAAAACTTTAACTCTAAATATTTAGTCTTTAACTTGATCAAAGACCCCAGAGAGGTGTAATGTTACCTAATGACAGGGACATCTGGCTGCCTGGACAGTCAACCAAAGTTCTTTTGTAACGTTGGGACATCCATCTTTGGCTTATAGGTCTAGTATTTCTGATAGACTTTTCTGAGAAGCAAGGAATGTCCTACCTTGTCTTGGCAAAGTTTAGCAGTTGCTTTCTTTTGCATCCTGCTGGTCCAGTTTGGATAACAACTGAGGCAAGGGGAGGATTTTTTTGCCCAAATTTTGTCATAAAGACAGCAAACTTCATATGGAGGTTCTTTGGTATTTATCTTCTTTTGAAGTAAATTAGTGCTGTCAGGAACAGACATGTCTCACTGTCATAAAAAGCCTTAGGTCATTAAACATATTAAATGCCACATTACATAAGTCTTTGTAGTGTTTGAAGACCTTTTATCTATCTAAATACATCTGTTTAACCTTAAAAACATAACCTAATGTGACTACAAGTTTGATTATTATAGATGACTACTAATCTGTATTTCCTGATTATACATTACATTTTAAAATGAGCTGCTTTATAAGTACAATACTCCAAATAAGAGTAGAAACACACAAATAGTATAACAAAATTAACTTTAGATTTGTATCACTAAATATAAATCCATGCCAATTTAAAATATTTTGAGATCAATAGTTGTTTTTGGATTAAAGTAGATTCAACAATTTACCATTTTATCTCATCATTTCTATATAATATCCTCCTTTTTTCCATTAGAGATCTTTGAATTTAACTCCTTTGTTTTTTTTTTTTTTTTCCTGCTATGACTAATAACAATGTGTAACCAACCCCCCCAAACATTGGCAACATCCATAATCCACTTTTTGGGAATGGGTGTTGTTTTTTTAAGACTACTTCCTGCTCTCAGTGAGTGCTGGTATATTTGGGGGGAACCTTAGGAAAATCAGGATAATTGTTAAGTCTTGACTGAAGTAGTTTGTGAGGCTGGACCATCTCAGCCAGCAGCCTTGAAGCTGTTTTGGATGCAGAATTCTAAGGAGACTATAGCAGAGGCATTCTGAGATGCTGGATCATCTAGGCCACCCATTTTCATTGGTGTCTGGTCCCCTTGTTTTGAAAATACAAATAAACTTTAAAAGATAACATACATGTCTGTATTAATCCAAGTATAGACTGTGTGTTGTACTCAAGCTAACCAAAGATGATTTTGTTTGTTTTATGTTTGAGCAGGTAAAATAAACATTATGTGTTTTGTAGTTTTTCTAGGTTTATTTCTTTATGTCTGTAGCCAGGATTTTCAGGGAGTCCTCCCTGATGAAGCCTGATCCATGTCAATGTGGAATCAACTCACAGCCTAAAAGCATAACATCTCCCCCAATGTAACACACCTTTTGACTTCCATTTTGAAATTGATAGATTTTTAAAATATATTGGTTGGTTTAATCTAGCAGCTTTAATAATCAAATGTTTCTAAGTTGCTATCAGTTTTTTATCAAGAGTCAAAATATTCAAAACAACACAATAACATACAGGATCCAGACCCTGTGTATTTCCCATCTTTACATGACTTAATACACACACATACACACACACACACACACATACTTCTTTCTTAAGGACTTTATTATTTTTAAACTATTTTTTATTCTATACCTGTATTTATCCTCCCCCCCCCCCCAAGCCTGTGTATATTCTAAATTCACTGTAACCTATCTAGAGGTTTCTTTGGATTTGTCTTAATCTGTATCTGTAATCTTTTTTGTCTGCACGAGCAAAACTTAAACCACTGTGTAACTTAGCTCATGGCATGTTGGCGGCTGGCTCCTCCCCTCTTGATTCCCTGAGAGCTTAGCCTCATGCCATAGGTGCCAGGGAGCCACGTTTGTGCCCCAACTCTGGGAAGTTTTGGGGTCCATGCTGCCCCTGAGACGTGCAGTGTTCAGTAGCAGGACCTCTTAAAAGGGCCATGGCTGTGTTTGCTGCTGGCACTGAGCCAGGAAGCTGCCTCTTCTAGGAGCCATGCCTCTGTTGCTAGCACTGAGCCTACCTGAGAGAAGGCAGTTACCAGGAAGCTGACTTTGACTCTGTTTTCATGTGCTTAGAATCTTTTTTAAAGCTTGATCTCAGATTTTATGTGGCTCTGTGTTGCCTGACAGTGGGTGCCATTTGTAGGCAAAGTTTCTCCGAATGACTACAGATCAGCTCTGTCCTGCCAGCCACTCCCAAATAACCACACACAGAGAGGAAATGCTCGGATTTAGGATTGTTTTCAGCTAGCCTTTTTTGTCTTGGTTTGGTTTTTGTTTTTGTTTTTTGAGACAGGGTTTCTTTGTGAAACAGTCCTGGATGTTCTGGAACTCACTCTGTAGACCAAACTAGCCTTGGCTCCTAAGTGCTGGGATTAAAGGCATGCACCACCACCACCCGACTTTAGCTAGCTCTTATAGCTTAAATTAACCCATTTCTATTAATCTATGTGCTGCCCCAAGGCACATTTACCTCATCTATGTACTTCCCATCCTGCTCACTTTGCATCTCCTGGTGTCTTCTCAGACTCTGTCCTTCTTCCCAGCATTCTCTCTGCCTTGAAAATCTTACCTCACTACTGGCCGTTTAGCTTTTTATTAAACCAATCACAGTGGCATATATTCACACAGTGTGAAGAATATCCACAGTTACCTATATGAATCACATTGTTTTTAATATATTTTAATAATTTAATATAAAATAATTGTGCAGGGGAGAATGGTACTTTCGGTAGCACCAAATCTTTCCCGAAAAATAAAGATTCCCATGTATCGGTGTAGGAGCTATTGTTTCTGCTGGGTAGTTAGGTGTGTTCAGTCTGTGTCTGAGCAGTATGAGGCTGTGATGTACAGGGTTCTCAGAATGCACACGTGCACCAAGAGAATAAGGGAGTCACTGAAGGCTGATTTTCTGTTGCAGTCCTGCCTATGGAGGTCCTGATGTACATCTTCCGATGGGTGGTTTCAAGTGACTTGGATCTCAGATCGTTAGAGCAGTTGTCACTGGTGTGCAGAGGATTCTATATCTGTGCCAGGTACTTGTTTTTAGAAATGACTTAGACAGTAAGAAAAAGATGATAGCCTTTTGTCAGTTTTGACAGAAAACAAAACAAACAAACCTTGATGTTCGGAGTAAGAGCTTAAATAGAAACTGTGCAAAACTGTACTCAATGTGATTTTTCTTGAACAACAACATTTAAAAGTTAGAATGTGCTGGGTTCCCAGAGTATAGACACTGAAGCAGATGTGGTCACATTGACTACTTCCACGGCTCCCATGACAGTTCAGCTGATGTGGAAGAAAATACATTCACAGTGTTCGTATAATAACTCTAAACCCATTAGGTGTTAATGACTTAAATTTAGCTCTCCTAGGCTTTTGTTTTGACTCCTTAAATTAACAAGTGCATACCTTAAAATGTTGTTGTATGAAGAGTATCACAGCACAATATGAAGTCATTTGTATCTGATTCTCCAGAGGTTTCTTATACAAAAATACATACTTAGTCCTTAGCATGTGGAATTTATTTTATAACTTTAGTCCTTAAAATTGCAAATGCATTATTTTTAAATAGCCTAATTCCATTTAGAATCTAATATTTTGCACAAACTATTTGAATTAAAGCCTGGGTTTGTAATAATTCTGTATTGGTCTGTTGCATAAATATCTACTAAGTGGCATTGGATTGCTGCCTATTCTTTCAAATTGGCCAACCAATCAGTATTACTCCATTAATTATAGGTGGGAAGACATGTCAGTTTGGTAAATAAAGCAAAATTTCTGGAATAAAACTTGATTTATCATCATAAAATGAGAAATTATTAAAATAAGGAAACCTGGCGCTGGAGGAATGGCCCAGTGGTTAAGGGCATTAGGACTCTCAGAGGACCTAGACATTTGTATTTCTTTAGAGTTCTGTTTAGATTCTTGCCCAAATTTTTTATAGGTAGTTATTTTCTTGGTGTTTAGTCAAGAAACAATTCTTGATGAATTATTTGTGTATTTTAGATACTAATCCTCCTATCAGATACGTAGCAGGTAAAGATTTTCCATTCTGTAGGGATCTCTTTACTCACATGATGGTGCCCTTTGTTCTACAGAAGCTTTCCAATTTTATTAAGTCACATTTATCAATTATTGGTCTTAAAAAACATTTTTAAAGGTTTATTTTTTATTTTACGTGCATTGATGTTTTGCCTGCATTTATGTCTGTGTAAGGGTATTGGATCCCCTGGAACTGGAGTTACAGACAGTTGTGAGCTGCCTTGTGTGTGCTGAGAATTGAGCGTTGGTCGTCTTGAGGAGCAGTCAGTGCTCTTAACAACTGAACCATCCCTCCAGACGTTAATAATTGTTGCTCTTAGTGCCTGTATTGTCCCAATCATGTTCAGAAAGTCCTTCCTGTGTCTATTAGTTGGAGTGTGTTCTGTGCTTTCTTCTCTATCAGATCTTACTTGATTGGGGTTCTTGATCCAGTTGGAGTTGAGTTTTGTATAGGGCAAGAGATAGGGATGTAGCTTCATTCCTCAACATGTAACTATCCTGTTTGACTAGGACCATTTGTTGAAGATGCTATCTTTTATCGAGTGGGATTTAAAAATATTTTGAATTATAACAAAATATGTCTTTTTAACACAGCGTACACTTAGTTTTTTGAATTTATGTGGTGTAGGTGAGTATGTGTTCCCATGTTTTTGAACACGTGTGTCTGCGCATTCACAGACCTGAAATTGAGTAAGGAGTCTTCCTCTATCATTTTCTTTTTTCTTTTTTGAGACAGGGTTTCCCTGTAGCTTTGGAGTCTGTGGACTCCAGGAATTTGCTCTGTAGACCTGGCTGGCCTTTAACTCACAGAGATCCAACTGTCTCTGTCTCCTGAATGCAGGGATTAAAGGAGTATGCCACCACTGCCTAGATCCTCCATTATTTTCAACCTTATATATTGGGGACAGGGTCAGTCTAGAACATAGAACTTGCTTAGTCGGCAGGTTTGACTAGCTAGCTTGCTGTGGGGCTCCTTTGTCTCTGCAGGGCTGAGTGTGTCGGGTGTGTGTGTAGCAGCCATGTCCACCTAGCATTTATATGGATGTTGGGAATCAACTCCAGACCTCATAATTGAATGATAGACCCTTTACCACTGAGCCATCTCCTCAGCCTCTCTTATTTTCACTGTAAAAAATTCTGCTGCTATTTTCACAATGTATGTCCAATCAGCCATTTCTCTACTACTGCTACCAATCAGCTTTGGCCACTGTTTCCCCTGGTCTCAATAAATTTGGTGACATTCTCTATGGCCTTGCTTTTATTCCTGGATACATAGAACATTTTTTCTGTAACCACCAGAGGGATTTTTTTTTAACTGACAGAAAGAAATTGTATATATTTATTGTTTATAGTATGATGTTTTAAAATATATTTGCACTGTGGGATGCAGTTTACAACTACCTGTAACTCTGACTCTGAGATCTGATGCCCTCCTCTGGCCTCTGAGGGCACTGACACACCCTGGCACAAGCGCGTGCGTGCGCGCACACACATACACACTCACACACTTTCTCTCTTTCTCTCATGTGCATACACAAATAAATGCTTTACTTTTTTTAAAAAGATACCCAGTAGTAGGGTTGCTAGATCATATGATTCTATTTGTACTATTTTCGCCTCTACCGCCTTCAGTAGTGACTGTCCTAGTGTCCGTTCATTCCAGTAGCAGTCCCTTTCTCCCCATAGCTGGCTAACGTTTGCCATTTTCCCCTTATTTCAGAATCTAACAAGAGACAAGTGACAGTTCAACATGAGTTTTTAAAACAGTTTTTATCATATTACTTATTTGTGTGTTTGTATGTGTGAGTGTCCAAGTACCGCAGCATGAATGGAGGTCAGAGGTCAGTTTGCCAGAGTCAGTCCTCTGTCCAGGCATCTGTCTTTCAGTTGGAAAGCTGATCTGTATATAAGGTAATTCCCGATATGAGAGAATTTATTGTTGTCATTGTTTTCTAGTTAGCCTGTAGTCCCTTACCCTCTCCTGTCTGTTTTGGGTGAGGTGGTTTTGCCTAGCAGCATGTTTTTATTTCCTGTTTTTTATATTTAGTGTGTCTATTACAGGTTTGTACTTGGATTTACCATGAAAGCTACAAAACTCATCTTAATAATTATTTGAAGCTGATACCAGTTTGCATACAGACTCTGCCCTCCACACTTTGATTCCACTTCCTCTATATTCAAATTCTTAAAAGAAATTAAGACTTTATTTCACGTGGGCGAATATTTTGTCTACATGCATGTCTGCGCCACGTATGTGCCTAATGTCTGAAGAGGCCAGAAGAGGGTATTGGGTCCACTAGAGCTGGAGTTACAGATGGTTGTGAGCTGCTGTGTGTGCTGGGAACTGAGTCAAGATCCCCTGTGAGAGCAGTCAATTCTCTTAGCCCCTATATTCGAGTTCTTGATGTTGTAGTTTGAACATGAGGTATTTGTGTTGTTTATTAGTACTGTTTTCTTCCATCTTAGGAAACTAATGTTCCTGTCACAGGTCTGCTGGGGAAAATCTTCTCTCTCTGGGAACAGCTCTGTCTTCCTGGGTCTGAAGGGTGGTTCTCATAGGAACAGGACCGGGTGGCATTTTTGTTTGTTTCTAAGAGTTTGTTTGTTGGTTTATTTTGGGTTTTGAGGCAAGGTCTGGCCTGGTACTCACGGTGTAGCCCAGGTTGGCCTCAAGTGCAAAGTAGTCCTCTTGACTCAGCCTCCCAGGTCCTGGTTCTATCAGCATGCACCTAATTTTATTATTTTAGCTAATGCATGAAAAGGTAAAAGTAATTTCTATATTAATAGTTCTATATAATGTATGATAAGTGTATGTTGCATACTGTATAATTACATTAACCATATTCACTTCTGTTTTTGTACTAGGCAAGTACTTTTTATAAAACTATATCTTAGCATTTGTTATTTTGAGACTAGGTATTGCTGTGTAGCCCAGGATGGCCTTGAACTATATCTCTATTTCAGGTTGTCTTCTAATTCCAAAGCTCTATGCTTCAGCCTTTGAAGTGCTAGGATTACAGGTTAATGCCACAATACCTGGGTTATTTCTTTCTTCATGGTGGAAACTCAAAATTCTTGTACTGTTTGAAAATACACAGCATATTGACCTTGATGCCCTCTCTACTATGTCACAGCACTGGCCCTTCTTCTCCTAAGTGTAACTTAGTGCCATTGATCAACCCCTGCCCCCCCTTCTACTCCTCTTCCCAGTGACATAAGCAGATAGCCACCATTGTCCTCATCTTTTATGGGACTGTTTTAGATCCTGCATAATGAGTAGGATATGTGACAGTTGTCACTACATTTCACATAACTTAATGGCCCGTAGTTCCTTCCAAGTTGATACAAACTGCATGATTTTATTCTTTCTATGTCTAAATAGTGCTGCAGTGTATATATGTGCTATGTTTTTTATTGATTTTTATTGAGCTCTACATTTTTCTCTGCTCCCCTACCTGCCTCTCCCCTCTCCCCTTTAAGCCTCCCCCAAGGTCCCCATGCTCCCAATTTACTCAGGAGATCTTGTCTTTTTCTACTTCCCATGTAGATTAGATCTATGTAAGTCTCTCTTCGTGTCCTCATTGTTGTCCAAGTTCTCTGGGATTGTGGTTTGTAGGCTGGTTTTCTTTGCTGTGCTATGGTTTGTAAAGTCCATTCTCCTGCCGTTTGCTATCTATGTGAACAGTGCTGCAGTGACGTGAGCTGTAGATGCCTCTATACACGGATTCATTTCCTGTGGATGCTTACCCATTACTGGGATTGCTGCATCATGCGACAGCCCTATTTGCATCTCTCACGGAACCTGCATGACTGTACTAATTTGTATTCTTCATATGGAGTATTCTTCATGAAGTATGTGATACCAATGTTTTGTTTGCCTCTCCCTGATGATTGGTGGTATGGAACACTTTTTTTCATGTTCCTGTTTATCATCAGAATATCTGTTTTTGAGAAATGTCTGTTTAGATTTATTGCTCATGTTTTAATTAGCTTATTGGTGTTTTTTGCTATTGAATATTTAGAATTTCTTATAAATGTCACCTCTCTCATGTGTAGATTTGGCCAGTGTGTTTCTCTCATTCTTTAGGCTATCTCTACATGCTATTAGATGTTTTCTTTCTAATAGCAGGCACAGGGCTTGGGAGAAACAGTCTCCAGAAGCCTTTCCCTAGGCAGCCTGTATAATAGGTTTGGGGCTTCGGAGTTAAAGTTCATTCTCGTCATAGAAACCTTTTAAATTATTATATTTGGTTATATGTTAGTATGTCCATGTATGTGGACAGCATTTGCCATGCCTGTGCAGGCCAGAGACAACTCATTGGAGTCAGTGTTCTCCCCCACCATCTGGGTCCCAGGGACCAAATTCAGGTCATCAGTTTTAGTAGCAAGTGCCATCCCTTCTGAGCCATCCATTGACCCAGAAAGAAACCTTATTTTGAAGTAATCTATCTCATCTCCTTTTGTTTTTATTTCCTGTACTTCTTGGAAATATTTTTCCCCCATTTAGATGGGATATAGACTCAGCTGGGGCTTTGGCTCTGCTTAGAAGGGAGCTTAAATGTATGACATCTTTGTGATTGATTTTTTTTTTTGGCTCTGCTTGATGTCAGCAGTGTCTCTGAGCACCTGATCGTCTAGACTGCAGTGAGTACAGCTTTACAGTGGGCGCAGACTCTTGTGTCCTCAGGCTTCTCTGGGTCCTGATTGTATGAGATGCCCAGAGGGCTGTCCTTAGGTCCATCCTGACAAGCACCAGCAATACCAAGGTCTGTCATGCCCACAGCTGTGGTCCTTGAACCATAGGATTTGAAAAAGACCTTGTCACAACTCTTAGGATAGATGTGGGAAATGCCTGGACTTTGGTGCCAGTGTCCAGTTTTTGGAGCCATGAGGTAGGATGTCACCTTGCCTAGATTCCATGTGATAAAAACCAAATTAGTGGTGAGGTCTGTGGCATCAGTAACCCCAGAAGGAATAGGATGCAAAGGGACAGTTGTGGGTGGCTCTGGGACTTGGACCTCTGATAGCCGCTTGTGGGAACCAGGTCTCAAGTGACAAATACAAGTTATCTTTTGGCACCAGCAGCTGTGGTCCCATGTACACAGGCCTTACGGGGCTTATGTGGGTAAGAGTTGGGTTTGTGATTCTGGTCTGTCTACACTCTTGGGGATACCAGATGTGGTGGCTGTACTAGATCCTATGGGTTGAGTGTCTATAGTTCTGGGTCTTGTGGTTTTGGTATCTGTTGTCTGCAGGATGTGGATAAAATGTCCCTAGGTTGTGTGGGGCAAACGTTGGTAGTCAGTCTTGGAAGTGCAGGGCATGAATAAGACAGGCTTGGGCCTGGGCACTGCCAGTGCTTTTCTGGCCCCAGCAGCTGCAGCACTAATGCTGTAGACTGGGGAAGAGGTCTTTCCTGGTTTCTGTTGGGGAGCCATATGTGTATGATGGGGGTTCTAGAGCTGTGGGCACAGATGGGACTTGTGTAAGAGTTCTGTTATGAGGTTTATTTTGGGTGATGGTGTTGGTCTTTGGTCTGTTGCCTCGAGGCCTGCAGCAAGGCAGAACATAATGGTTTGGAATATGTGGTGTGGGCAGCTGTTGACTTGATGGTAGCTGGAAGAAAGAGTAGGAAGGAACTAGCGTCCTGTTAATCCTTTCAAGGGCGCAAAGCTTCTGCCTGCTAACATTCTGCCCCCTCCCAGTAGCCCTTAACTGAGGGTCAAGCTATAGACACACAGGGCTTTAGGGAACCTGGGTTGAAAGTGTATCAGGTTTTTTTTTTTCCCCAGGTTCTGAGAGATAGTGGTGGATGGTGCTGGGTTTTGGCACTCACAGCTAGCTAGTCTCAAGGCAACAGGCTACAGAAGAACCCTTGCCCCATTCCCACAGAGTGCAGACGGCACCAGGTAGTGGAACTCTAGGAGTTGTATTCCTGGAGCTGCTGGAAGTGGGCAGACACAGGTAAAGCTGGGACCCTCTCATCAGCTGCAGTGCCAAGAGACCCCCCCCCAAGTACCCCCAGGGAAAATACAGATGGGACTCTAGCTTGAGGCAGTGCCACCTGCTGATCTGAGAACGCTGAGTGGCTGGGAGGCGCACAGGCCAGGGCTTCCTGCCAGCATCAGATGTTCTGCTTACCCTAAGGCTGAAGGATATCTAACACTGGCTGTTGTTGTAGCAGCTTAGATTCTGCCTTTAGGGAACTGTGAGTTTCCTTGTGAAGCATGGCAGCCACTCTTACACCAGCCAACTCCTGGAACTAACTGTATTAAACCCCTGTAGATAGTGCAGTGGCGGTGTGCTTGTGTAGCATGTGCAAGGCCTTGGGTTCAATTCCCAGCACACAGCCCTCCCCCCATAGCCTGTGAGGTCCCACAGTTAGAGCTGCCAGCCTGCTCTTGAACTGCTGTTGCCAACACTCAGCTACTTTCCTTTTCCTGGCAGCACAAAGACAACCTGTCCCCAGCAGCTGGCACCAAAGCTTCAGTTCTTCCATTCTCTGCATTGCCCTTCCATTTAGGGCTCTTGCCACTTCTTGCTGTTTGCAGAGCTCTCCCTCACCCAGCAACAGCATGCAGTTTCCCTTTGCTGTTGGATTCTCTGTGGCAGTCCTGGCAAGGACTCTCTCCAGCTCCCTTGGGTCCTTCGTCTTTGCTTCGTAGTTTGTTTGTTTCCTTCAGGGTTTAGAATGGGATCCCATGTCCCTGATCTTTAGTAGAAGTTCTTGTTGGAAGTCTGTTGCTAGGCACATTGGAACTTCTTTGTTGTATTCTGGTTGTATTTGGTTGGAATCCTTTGTTCTTCCTGATTCCTGGGTGTTTGTCTGTTTCCAGGTTTGGGAAAGTTTTCTACTGTTATTTCTTTAAATTGGTTTTCTGTCCCTTTATCATCCTCTATTGTCTTGAATGCACTGACTTTGCTCTGTTGATGCTGTCTCAGATTCTGTCACCTTTCCTTACTCCATTTCTCCCAGAGCTGTCCTTTGAAAGCACAGTCACGCTGTTTCTAGTGTGTGCAGCTCTGGTAAGCCTCACTCTCCGCTGCAGGCCTCCCCCTCCGTCCTCTCAGCTCGCTCTCTTCTGCAGCCTGCGCTCATACTGGCTCTTTGCGGATCCCATCATTCACATTCCAACCCAAACCTTGCACTGGCTACACCTGCCAGGATAGTCTTCCCTGTCCCTGTGGTCACCCTGCCCAAAGGACTAGTTTATCGAACAGTGTCGTTCCTGTCTAACTACTTCTGTGGTTGGGTTTTACACTGAGCACTCTATCTGCATATTCCTCTCACCAGTAAACAAAAGGTCCTCTGCCTGCCACTTGAGACAGTGTCTCGAAGGAGCTCAACAAATAATTGTCAAATTAAAAAGAAATGCATGGTAGTCAAAATACTCATTGCTTCTAAGGACTTAGCTTTTAACACTTACTGGTGATGTGCTTTCTACCTAGAGACCCTGAAATATGGCGTCTGGCTTGCTTGAAAGTGTGGGGTAGAGGCTGCATGAAACTCGTCCCGTACTCATCCTGGAGAGAGATGTTTTTAGAACGGCCTCGTGTTCGCTTTGATGGTAAGTTCAACTCAGGAGATGTCATGATCTGCAGTGGTCATTTTGATAAATGCACTGTTTTAAGTACATTTCTGTAATAGACTAAAGTATGTATGAGCATAATTAAGGGAAACAACACTATGGTATATGATTCTGACTTAAATTGTATTTATGTACTTTTAAGACAACTTTTTTTTTTCTAGGCGTGTACATCAGTAAAACCACATATATCCGCCAGGGAGAGCAGTCTCTGGATGGTTTCTATAGAGCCTGGCACCAAGTGGAATACTACAGGTAGAGCTGTGTGCACGGAGTGCGTGAGAGCTCTCGCCAGTGTCAGCTCCTTAGTTATTCAGTCTGTTTTCTGTTGCTTATGATTTATCCACAGAATGATCCTCAGCATTTTCATCAGTATTATGACAGGAACTGCACTCAAAAACCAAAAGATTAATATAAAGTTTATAAGTCCTTCAGCCCCTAGTTGCAGTCCAGAGCCCTTTTTCTTTGTTATAACATACAAGGCTTGTCCCCCCCCCCCCCCCCCCCCAGCTAGTGTTAGCACGGGTGACTGCTGCTGAGAATAAGTAGATGAGTGCTGGTATATTGATTATTGGGTCCCACTTTGTTGGGTGTTCATTAGTGCCTTAGGGAAATAGAGAACTTTAAGAAAAGAGCCAAGTTGTTTTTGTTGTTGTTGTTTTGTTTTTGTAATTTATTTTATTGTTTGAAGCTTGCTGCAAACTCACTACATAGTTAAGGATGACCTTGAACTTCTGATCCTCCAGCTTCCACCTCCTGATTGCTAAGAATTGCAGAAGTATACCACCACACCTAGTTTTATGCTGCTGGGGGTCAGCTCCTTGTCTGTGCTAAGTGACTACTCTGTCAATTAAGCTACATTCTGGCCTGCATCTGTGGCTTTAAAGAATCTGGGTCGAAAAGATCCAAGTTAATGTTTATCCAGTGAGTAAAATGAAAAGGCCAGCAGATCCGCAAGGGAGTTTATAGAATGCCTTAGTTGTCCTTATAGGCTGACTTTGTCGTGCGTGCGTTCCTATCTTAGCAGTGCTTTGCTGATGGTATTTCAGTCTGGGTTTCACAGCTATGACCAAGTGTAGGTACTGCAAACTAATAAGGGCATGTTTTATATTGTGTGTGTAGTGGTGTTGGTGTTTTTCTTTTTATTTAGGTACATAAGATTCTTTCCCGATGGCCATGTGATGATGTTGACAACCCCCGAGGAGCCTCAGTCCATTGTTCCCCGTTTAAGAACTAGAAACAGCAGGTAGTGTTTTTATATAGCTTTCTAGCCAGTCCATATTTTTCAGATTTATCCTCCTCTGACTGAATATGTATGACTTAAAAGCAGGCACAGGGCTTGGAGGAAACAGTCTCCAGAAGCCTTTCCGTAGGCAACCTGTGTAATAGGTTTGGGGCTTCGGAGTTAAAGTTCATTCTCGTCCTAGTTAGTAACCGTTTGCAGGTGAGTTGAGCAGGTGGTGGTGTAGCTCAGTTTCCTAGATTACTCCAGTAACTATAACTGGTTGATTTAAGATGTGTTTATTATTTCTTAGAACGGATGCAGTTTTGCTGGGTCATTATCGCTTGTCACAAGATGCAGACAATCAGACCAAAGTATTTGCTGTACTAACTAAGAAAAAAGAAGACGTGAGTATGCCCTGTGGAACTGGTGGTGTTCCTGTTCCGTAGCCCATTCTTCCGTGCGTTCCCAGCTAGGAACACAGTGGTCTTCCAGGGTAAGATGGGTGCTGACCTCTAACAGGTCTACCAGCACAGCTGGAGTTTTCTGCTCTTTTATCTGAAACAGTGTGTTTGTCTTTCCAGAAAATTATTCTAGGATTCTTACACATAGGAATGTCTCTGTCCACCAGGGGGCCTGCTGCTTCCTGGGCCACCTGCACAGACTACTCTTTTGCCAATCTTACAGGGAGAGCATTTTGTTGAGAAAAAAAGCTACCCACTTCTGTTTTTGTGAAGAACTATGCTTACTAATATATGTCACCATCTGCAGTGCTCCAAATTCTTGGCAGATTAAAGAGTTATTATTTTCACACCTTTCTCTAAGTTCCTTTGTCCAGTCCTGGTGAAAAGTCACAGTGTGTATCTGTCACGTCTCTTGTGAGGTAGCTGGAGCAAGTACGTGTCTGTTGCCTGTGTAAGTGGCAGTTTTTGTGGGGTCCTTCTCTCTTCCTAGTGTCGTATAGTGAGACAGTGCAGGGGCTTTTTCTGTGAGTCCCATCATCCTGAGACCACATCCCTGGCTTCCCTGCCTCCTTTGATAGGCTCCTGGAATGTTATGGTGCAACAATCTGGAGACCAGAGATAATTACTTTGGCTGTGACTCTGTGCTTTCTGATGGCATCATTAGTTTATTTCTAATTAAAAACATTTAGGAATTCCCATGTAGCATGTCGGTATCCTTTTATAATGAAACCAGTCACAGTGTTCTTAATTTGCAAAAGTATTATTAGAATGAAATTCATCACACCCATTTGTCTATGGACTATTTTATTGTTGTAAAAGATGAGCTATACTCTGTGCTTTTATATAAACACATATA
>NW_026067900.1:11418547-11473407 GCF_014885135.2 Alexandromys fortis | reverse complement strand
AATGATAAGGTCTTACTCTATAACCCTGACTGGCCTGGAACTCACTCTGTAGATTGGGAATCCTCAGATTCCCAGAGATCCACCTGTCTCTGCCCAGAACTGGGATTAAAGGTGTGTGTCATCATGCCTCAGTCCATGCTTTCTTTAATAGCCTTCACCAATTTATCACTTTCTGCCTTAAGATTTTTTTTTAATTTTGCTTATTGTTTGTGTATGGATATTGTTGTGCATGTTTCTCTGTGTACCATGTTTGTGCCTGGTAGCTGCAGAGATCAGAAGAGGGCATTGAATCCCCTGGGACCAGAGTTTCAGACAGTTGTGAGCTGCTGTGTGGGTGCTGGGAATTGAACCCAAATCTTCTATAAGAGGAGCCAGTGTACTTAACTGCCAAGCCATCTCTCCAGCCCTTAAAATGTATTTTAAAGGAGTATTTCCTAATAGAAGAAACTATTAGGAGATAGAAGTTTTATTTCTGAAACTGCTGGGTTTAACCTACTTGGTCCTCATTTCTTCAGCCATGTATTTAACATGAAGTTACTGTGATGTGGGGGCACACCTGGTATTTTACTTGCTGCTTTTTCAAGTCTGCTATGTGTAACTATTAAGTTACGTGTAGTGTGACTCTGACATCATATGTCCATACACGGTTATCATAGCTCACGAGTCTTTTCTTTTACAGAAACCACTTGACTATAAGTACAGATATTTTCGTCGTGTTCCTGTACAAGAAGCAGATCACAGTTTTCATGTGGGGCTGCAGCTGTGTTCCAGTGGCCACCAGAGGTTCAACAAACTCATCTGGATCCACCACTCTTGTCACGTTACATACAAGTAGGTGAATGCAGGAAAGACTGCCAAGATTAGGGCCTGGAGAGACAGCTCAGCAGTTAAGGCTGCTTGCTGATTTTTCCAGAGGACCCCGGTTCAATCTGCAGCAGCCATTTGGCAGCTCACATCCATCTGTATCTTCAGTTCCAGGGCATCTGATGCTTTCTTTTGGCCTCCACAGGCACAAGACACACACGTGGTATACAGACACATGCAGGCAAAATAACCATACACATAAGAACAAATTTTAAAATAAAAGAAGCTAGAACTAGCATAAAAGTATACTTTATATTCAGCTTAAGAAGCTTGATATGTTTGGAATTCTTCAGTATCTTGTTACAAAGTAAAACCACAGTGTAAAACTACAATGAACCTTAAAAAAAAGAAAGAAAGAAAGAAAGAAAGAAAGAAAGAAAGAAAGAAAGAAAAGAAAAGAGAGGCTCAAATGTAAAACAGTTGAGTGTGAGTGAGGAAGTGGAGCCCTGCCGCTCCTGCCCAGTCAGTGCTTCCGCTTCAGGAGTCAAAGTGCGGAAGGCCAAGCTTCAGTGCCCACTACCCCTCCATAAGAAGGGGACATTCCTTCTGTGGAGCTGAGGCCTGACACAGTGAACACAGTGCTCCTTCATTGACTGCTGTAGGCTCATCTCAAAGGTCGTTTTCCTACAGGTCACGTTAATGCCTTTTACTTCATTTCTGTTGGATTGTTCTTAGAGATTATACAATGGTTTTAAAAATTATATTTACATAATTTTAAAAATTATCTGTTTTTAAAATAGTGCTCAGTATAACCCAAAGCCAAATGTTAATATTAGGTAGGTGATTCCTGTTTAAAACTCTTAATTCTGTGAGCTAGGATTTAGTCTGGTTACCTAATTGTTGTAGGGGGCCGCCTGTTGGTTCTCAGCCGCCTGGCTAGCTTAGACCCAAAATAATCACACAGAAACTATATTAAGTCCATACTTGGCCCATTAGCTCTAGCTTCTTATTGGCTAACTCTTACATATGAATTTAACCCATTTCTATTTATCTGAATATCACCACAAGGTGATATCACCTACCAGCAAAGTTTTTAGCATGTCTATCTCTGTCTGCGGCTCCATGGCGTCTCCCTGACTCTGCCTTCCTCCTCCCATACTACTATAGGCCAAGTCAGTTTCTTTATTCATTAACCAATAAAAGCAACAAAAGGGCCTCCCACACCACCTAATTAAGAATATAAAATGAGCAGTACAGAAATAAAAAGTTCAGAAATGCTAGGTCATGTGACTGCCAGTGTTATTGGTTGCTGACTTGAGAGAAGATTAGTGTTCTGGGGCTCTTCATGCAGGTTGAATCCAGAATTCCAGGAGAGAAGTTTTGAGGCAGGCTTCCATGGATGTGCTCTATAGACTTGACCATGCAGGGTCAACCTTCCTCAGTGCTCATTTGGAGGCTCCCTCACATGCCAGCCTTTCCCCTCTTGATTCTATCTGTGATCTAATGGTGATGTTTTCTACTTTTCACAGTAACACCCTTAAGTAGAAGGCAGCCAGTGAGGTTTGCTACAGTTTGTGTCGCCACAGTTTGTGCTTGCCCCCGTAGGAAGTAAGAATCACTCTTCAGGAGGGAAGTGCTTTTAACTGCTTGTGGCCATAATCTTGTACTCGTCAGGATCACATGATTTTCTGCCCTGGCTGCTTTCTCCTCAGGAGTGCACTCTTTGGCTGCAGTAGCACGATTAGTGCCCCCTGAGCACGCACACGCTTAGGACTTTGCCATTAATCAAACGCTAAATCATTAGTTCTGCTGTAACTGCAGGTTTGTCGGTAGCCTTTGACTTGGAAATTCTTTTACATATATGTAGAGGGTCATGATGAAGAATAACACATTACTTTAATTGCCAAATATCAGAAACAACCTAACTTTCTAAAAAAAATATTTAATAAGTTATGATACAAGCAGGGGTTATATGTTAGGCAGCTAATACAAATGGTTTCTGAAGGAAGTTTTTAAATGTTTTACAGTGTACCTTCATTGTTTTGTTTAGACTTTAAACCCACCCTGTATGAACATGCAGGGATTTCACGTAAACTGGAATTTCCTCATTCCAGTGGTTTTGTACTTTGTTTCTAGATCAACTGGTGAGACTGCAGTCAGTGCTTTTGAGATTGACAAGATGTACACCCCTTTGTTCTTCGCCAGAGTGAGGAGCTACACCGCGTTCTCTGAAAGGCCCCTGTAGAGCCTTGCCAGCATGCCGCTGCTGCATGAGCAGAGCCGCGCTCCAGAATCCCTAAGTTATATGTACATACATGGAGTTGGAACTATTTTAAGTTGTTGGAATTCCTTTAAGAAGAGCATAAATTATTTTTTTTATTTAAAGGGTAGTTGATTCCTGGGGTAATTTGTTTTGAAATTAGAAGTTGTTAAGTACATTTATGTTGTAGTAAACTGTAATGTGGGGTTTTAAATCATGTTTTCAAGCAGGTTTCTGAGCAGATCTGCCATGTACACCCGCACACTCGCATACGTCAGGGAGCACACTGGATAGTACTTATTCCCGCATGACCTGTGTCCTTGAATCAGACTCAGAATGTGAAACCTGGTCTGTATTTGTTTGAAACTGTTCAATAAAGATCACAAATGTTTCTTTCAAGATGTGATGGCCTTTAAAAATGGGAGAGTATTTAATAAATAGTCCTGGGGTAGCCAGCAAGGGCTTGGGAGCCTCAGTCATCTTCGTTGCCACAGTTAACCCCAAACCCTGGGGACTCGAATCTCATCTGCAAGACTTACAGATGTGTAAGTGGGGACAGTTGAGTTCGCTTAGGCGGAACCAACAAGCTCAACCAACTGACTCGGGTCTTTCTTCAGAAGTGAACACTGCAGCATCCCGTAAGTCATGTACTGTGAAAATAAAGGGCAAGTGTGGACCAAGAGGAGAGATAAGATGCAAGAATGAAACAAAGATTATAAAAAAAGGAAAAAAAAAACATTGGAAAACAGGTGCTTTTTTAAAAAAAAATATTGATTCTTTGGCAATTTCACATCATACACCTCAATTCTGCTTACCTCCCAATCCCCCCATAGCCTCCCCCTCTCTGCTTCAGTGGTCCCCCAAAAGAAATTTAAAAAAAAAAAATCAAAGCAAATAAAAGCAAGAACAAAACAAACCAACCAACAAACAAAAAAACTTCTTTGCTTCTTCTTGCCCGCTTCTTCAACATCTCTTCATTGTTCTGGGGCAGTGTGCACACAGTAGACCTCTTCATTGCTCTGGGGCAGTGTGCACACAGTAGACCTCTTCATTGCTCTGGGGCAGTGTGCCACACAGTAGACCTCTTCATTGCTCTGGGGCACTGGGGCAGTGTGCACACAGTAGACCTCTTCACTGTTCTGGGGCACTGGGGCAGTGTGCACACAGTAGACCTGTTGGTATTGTTCCACAGCACCAGTCCCTTCGCCAGCTTCAGCAGGTCCTAGATGGGGTAGATGTTAGCGTGGGCCAATCCTAGGCCCAGCTGTGGGTCGGTGGTAGCTGAGTTGGTCATTCCAGGCCACTGAGGCCACCCACCTCAGATGACAGGGGTGGAGCCAGCTCCCCTACATACCATCAGGGTCAATTTTCTCACCTGTGCTGAGGGGTGGGGCCATCTCTCAGAGCATGGGTCAGCTCGCTTGCTGTAGAGTCCTTGGGTTAGTGAAGGGTGGGGCCAGCTCAGCATAGTCCTCTGGTTTCATCACCCATGGTTCCCATGGCCTCCTGACACAGGCCGTAGACATCAACAGATCCCAGCTGCAGCTGGACTATAGACCTAGACCTGGTCCTCAGCAGCAGCTCAGGCCTGGACTCTGGGGAGGTGAGGGGGGGAGCACTGAACACTCAGATTGGGACTGTTCTGGCAGTGGCCTGGCTCCTGGACACCAGAAAGACCCCAACCCCATGTTCTGTGTGACCTTTGGTGGCAATATGGGACTTGGACTTGAGCAGAGATGCCAGCTGCAATAGGACCACGGACCCAGACATGGTCCTTGGCAGCAGCTGGATCTGGATGTCACCATTGCTCCAGGTGGCAGTGCAGGCATCTGCATGGTCTTCTATGGTAACACAGAGACTGGCTGCAGTAAGGACACAGATCCAGACACAGCCCTCAGCTGCAGCTCTGGCTCAAATGTCACCATGGCATTGGGTAGCAGCAAAGGCCATTCAGATCTACATGGCCCTGGCTGCATCGTGGCCCTCGGACACTAACATGGACTCAGGTGGCTGACCTGACCCTGGACATCCACGTGTTCCTCAGTGGCAGCGGTAGTTGCATATGGGAAGACATGTTTATTAAACATGACAAATATGACTGATTTTTGAATTTCAGATGAAATGTGAGATGCCAAAGCTAAAAGTTACCTTAGACATTGTTAATTGGCTATCTGTTGCAGGAGGGGGGCTGCTTGTTCTTCCTGGCCGCCCGGCTAGCTTACACCTGAAATAATCACACAGAAACTGTATTAATTAAATCACTGCTTGGCCTATTAGCTCTAACTTATTGGCTAACTCTTACATCTCAGTTTAACCCATTTCCATTCATCTGGATATCGCCATGTGGCAGTGGCTTACTGGTAAAGATTCAGCGTATATGACTCTGGTAGCTCCATGGTGTCTCTTTTGCTCTGCCCTTCTTTCTCCCAGCATTCAGTTCTGTCTTCCCTGCCTACCTAAGTTCTGCCCTATTAACGGGCCAAGGCAGTTTCTTTAGTAACCAATGAAAGCAACACATAGACAGAAGGACCTCCTACACCAACTATCCTCATGGAGGTGGTGAGGAAAAATTTAAAATAATTTAAATAAAAAAATTTTTTTTGAGATAGTGTCTCACCATGTAGCTCTGGCTATCTTGGAACTTGGTATGTAGACCAGGCTGACCTTGAACTCATTAAGATCCACCTGTCTCTGCCTCCCAAATGCTGAGATTAAAGGCATGTACCATCAGGCCTGGCCATATTTCTTTTATTTTTTTGAGATTATTTTTTGAGATTAATTTTTCTTTTCTCTTTTCCCCCTTCAAAGTCTTCCATAGACCTGTCCTTGCTCTCTTTCAAATTCTTGGTCTCTATTTTTATTAATTATTGTTATATACATTTATATTCTCCCCCCTCCCCTTCTCCCTTTCCCTCTCGTCCATTAGCCCACCCTGCTCTGTCTGTATGTTACCCCTGTGTGTGTTTTGTGGGTCAACTGCTTAGAACTGAATAACCAATTGGAGTGCACTTCCTGGGGAAAGACTGTTCTGGTCTCAGCATTTCTCGGCTGCCTGTCGCTCTTCCTGTGGGTTTGACATCTCCTGGGTTTTCTGTCATTCATGTGAACATGCCTATTCTCTCACTCCTACAATCTTCTGCAATGTTCCCTGAGCCTTGGGTGTGGAAGCGCTTTATGGTTGTATCCATTGGGACTGGGGCTCACAAATGCATTTTGATTGGTTGTGATTTTCTGTAATGGTCTCTGTTGGAGAAAAGTTTCCTTGGTGACAGTGTCAGACTACTCTTATCTGTGGGAATAAGAACAAATATTTTAGAGTGTAGTTAGGGACTATGCTGGGTTGGTAGACTAGCCTCACCTTCCACAATGTTCTCTGAGCCTTGAGAGTGGGGAGGAAGTTGAAAGAACCTCCCCCCCTTTTTGAGACAGGGTCTCATTGTGTAGTCTGGCTGGCCTGGAGCTCACAGAGACCTGCCTGCTCCTGATGGGATTGAAGGCATGTACACCTGAACAATTCCTTTAAAACCTTGACTCCAGTGTCATGTGCAAAATAACGACTAAGTCGCCTAAGAAATACAGTAAAATGTGTTTTCGCCACTAGGTGTCACTCTTGTCCCAGGTTTTTGATCTTACTTCCCGGTGTGGACCAGAGTGTGTCAGACTGAGGAAATTTTATCAACATTCCAGCTTCTGACTTAGTTCAATCTCTGTGGCTGTGTTAAAACACCACCACTAAAGCTACTTGGGGCAGAAAGGGTTAGTTCACCTTCCAGCTCTCAGGCCACTCCCATCACTGAGGGAAATCAGGGTAGGAACCTGGAGGCAGGAACTGATGCCGAGGCCACTGAGGGGTGCGGCTTACGGGTTTGCTCCTAACATTGCTATCTTATAGCACCCAGGACCACCCGTCCAGGGACAGCTCCTTCAAGGACTGGACCCTCCCATATCATCACTAACCAAGAAGATGCATTACATCAGTCTTTCATCAGCGATGGCTTCTTTTTCCTCGTCCCTACTATTATTCTCATCCCAGCCTAGGAGAGTACAGGAAGTGCCACCGAGCTCCGCCCACTTCCGGCGCTCCCGGGAAACTACTTTGTAGGAAGTCACGGCATCTCTCCCACTGCTGTGACTCCGAGGCCTTGGGAACACGCATGACTGAGGTGTTAGGATCGGCTAGCGGCCATTTCCATCCAAGACCCCATGCCGATTTCTTCTTTTCTCATACAGTTTCTGAATTCAGTCTGATTTCCATGATGACTGACTCGGACCAATCCAGGCTTCGGAGACACGGGAAGGCAAGTCTCCCGACAGATTCTTCGGTGTGCCGTCTCTGAGATGACATGATTATAGAGAACCTAGAAATCATAGTTTCTCCCAGGCTTGGGCCAAATCCCATCATTGGGGACATTGCCAAGAAAGGTCTTCCCCTTGTCGTCTTATGATTTGTATTTTCTTTCTTTTATTTATTTTTCTGAGGCAGAGTCTGCTCAGGCAAGCCTCAAACTCACTATGTGGCTGAGGATGAGTTTGAACTCTTGATCCTTCTGCCTCCACCTCTACATTGCAGGCAAGCACCACCGTGCCCACTCTGGGCGATGCTGGGGATGGAAATAAGGTCCTCTCGCACGCTAAGCAGGCACTCTACCAACTGAGCTAGGTCTCCGCCCCGATTTGTATTAAAGTATAAGGCTAAAGGCAAAGTTTCTCCTGCCTTATCCAGCTTCATCCCATGTAAAACAACCATGGCTTCAGAGAAAAGGAATCTATGTGGAGTGCACAGTGGGAAAAGCCAGCTGGGTGGTGCAGTGTGAGGACCATATGCCTCATCAGAGTGCGTTTGCACCTAGCACGAGATGCCACGCTGGTAGATGCTCGATAAATGTGAGCTGACTCCTACTTAGACCCCCAGAGTGTGCCTCTGAAGTCAAGGAGACGCTGGCCTTCTCTACGAATAGTGCGTCAGAGGAAGGGACCCCAATCTCAAGCTCCCAGGACTCTTTGCTATTGCTAGTACCACTGAGGGCAAGAGATGCCCACAAACACGGCCTTCTTTAGACTGAAGAAGTTTCGTGTATGGATCCTTTGACGTTTAAAATGTTTCTTTTAAGTAACTGGGGCTCTGACTAGGAAACACGGGGCATGTTCCCTCCTCCCGGAGGTGAAGCCTTTTGTTAACTTGGCCTTGACACAAGGAAGAAAGCAGAAGGCCTGTGAGCTTGCTTAGACTGCTCTGGGTAGGACTCCCACTTTTACTAGAATTCACTGTCATATCAAGGCCATCCTCAAAAAGCAGAAAGAACAACAAACGATAAAAACAAAACCCAACTGGAAGAGAAACAAAACCCAACAGGCACAGAAATACAAACACCAAAAGCAAGCGAAGAGACACCTTCAATAGAACAGAGCCTTCAACTCCGCAGAATGCTGAAATAGGTAAACCACAAGAAGACTTCCAAAGTTTTCTAGTAGAAATTGATCACTGACCTGAAAGTTTCAGATTCAGGACCCAGGGACAGGTGGCAATGCTGAGGGAAAAGTCAGAAAAACAGATAAACAAGGAAGCTCGTGAGGCAGATGAAAACATCAGGCATGTAGGGAAATTTTCAGCTAGGAAGTACAGACTTAAAAAATGACATAAGTGATCGAGAATCTCGATGAGTCAGAGGCGAACACCAGCAACAGACTCAACTGAGCAGCGGGGATGGAGGATAAAGTCAAAGGCATAATGCATACAAACACCATCAGGGGAAGAAACAAGCATGGCCACAGCACCCAAAAACCCTGGGCTATTTTAAGATACCAACCTAAGATCACACAGAGTGCAAGGATAAATGCATAGAGAACCTGCTCCACAAAGCTATAGCCGAAAAGTTCCCAAATCTAGAGAAAGAACTAGATATTCAACCATAAGAGACATTTAGAATCCTCTGTAGACGTGACCAGAGAGGAGCCACTGTACAACATATTGTAGAAAAGATGGCAAAAATGCAATCACAGACACACACACACACACACACACACACACACACACACACACACACACGTCTCCAGGGAATAATCCAGGGAAGGCTGGAATACAGCTATCTTTTGAAATACAGTGGTCACTCTAAAAGGCTTGGGGAAAGGCCACCTAGGGCAACAGCCACATATACAGGAAGTCTTTTGCCTCAACAATGACCGTTCAGCACCGGCACCAAAGGAACAAAAACATGACACCATTTAAAGCAACAACAAAACAAGCAGAACAACAATCACCAAAACAAACACATGCTCCAAAACCTCCCCCCCCCCCAACTGCTGCTGGGCAGCTCAAGGTCTTGAGTAAACCATGCAGAGACTCAGATCAAGTGGCATGGGGCAGTGCATGGTAACCTGACAAACAGATCCCGGCAGGACAGCAGGGAAGTAATTTCTAATAGCATCTGAACACATTTGGGAGGCTGAGAATATGGTGGAACTAAAGTCACACCAGCATTTTCTCGGACTCCAAGCAACGTGTAGGACTGGTGACAGAGAGCCACAGGGGTAGGGCAGCATTGACAGCCGGAGGGCAGAAGGACTTCCCGGAGCTGTGACCACAGCCCACTCCACCTGTGAAGCGCTGTAGTCATACGCCCAACCATCCACAGGCTGAATCAGAGTGGAGAGCAGAGCCGTCTCTGAGGGCCTTTTAGCATCAGGGAAGGAGCGCAAAGGAGGACAGAGGACAGCCAACCACCGAGCTAGGGAGTTTAAACATTCTAGATCCCCACCTGCGTTTAGGTTCCTTTATATCTATACCATCTGCATTTAGTACCCAACTTTGTTTTAGCGGGTCACCTCGCCACCCTGGTTCTAGATTGCACCCTTTTCTTTCTCTTGCTTTTAACAGTTTTACTTTCTCTTTTCCTCCCGCTCTTCTACTCTTCCCTTGGTTTGTAGCGTACCTGGGCTTCGGCCTCCTGGGAGATGTGTTTCTCTGTGGTACCTGACATCACCTCTCTCTCTCTCTCTCTCTCTCTCTCTCTCTCTCTCTCTCTCTCTCTCTCTCTCTCTCTCTCTCTTCCTCCTTTTTCGCCTACTCCCTCTTCTCCCCTATTCTTGCTCCCTACAGTCCCCTTCCTGTTTGCGTTCCCTTCCCCCACATTCTCCCTGCTACTAATTGCGGTCTTACTGTGCTTTCTTTCTTTGTTCACTCTTCTCGCCCCTTCCCAACTTGTACCCTCAATAACTAATGTTACCACACACAGTGTTGCCAATAACTAATATTACCATAACACAGCGCTGTTAATAACTAATATTACCACACACACAGTGCTGCCAATGTCCCTTTACTCCTGAAAATGACCAGCACTAAGGATTGATTGCTGTATGGTCGACTGTAACTTTGCTATCACAGTCGGTCTACCCATAGATAGCCACCGTCATTGCAGGGGATGGCTCGGTAAGAACCTGGGGCCCTAGACAGAAGTCATTCAGGGGACAGTGACACGCCCGATTATAATCTAGTCCCACCTGAAGGTTACAAATGCTTCTGACAGAAAGAAAAAAGGTGATCTAAATAACTAAGACAAAATTCCAACAACTATCTGACTCTTGATGCGCAAACCCCAGAACAAGCCCCAAATGACATGAGAACCATGGCAACAGGTCTCCTTCAAGATGTACCAGTCTCGGAGTATAGGACCCAGTGAGGATGACCTAGATGAAATCCTGCACAGAAAGTTCAAAAGAATGACGGGTGATAAGTACGTTCAAAGAAATGGATAAAATGCCTGAATGAGTTCCAGGAGAAGACAAACATGTGCATGAAACAAGGAAGCTAATGCAGAATATGAAAATGGAATTCAAGAAGAGCTAGAGGGCAGAAGAAGACTGTGATATACTTCAAAACATCTTTCTGATAGAGCATTAATAAAGCCCTTTCAGAAAATACTGAAAAGCATTAAGAAGAAGTGAGGAATTGCTCATAAACACAAGGCAAGGATAACCATCATTCACATTAGCCAGCCTGATTTCTTTTGTTGGCTGGTTCTGATCCATGTCTGGCCAGCATGTTCTAAGGAAGATACTCTCAGCATCTCTTTGCCAGGTTTTTCTCTTTTTCTTTTAAAACCAGGAACAAACCCTGTAGGGACAGAGTCTGGGGTAGGAAGGACAAAAATGGTGATCTCCACAATAATGAGAGGTGGGATACGGAAAATGAGCAGGGAGAGGTGCACTTAACACACGGTGACTACAGATGCAGCCGCACTAACGGGTGGTAAGATTGCTCTTTTAGGGAGCGTCAGTGTGGAGGATAGGTAGCTGGGGACTAGGACCATTGTTAGATTGTGAGGAAGATTATCTGTCAAAGCTTTGTTTCTTCATGTGCAAGGTTGGAAGGCCTCTGTTTATACCAGATTGGGTTTTTGATTCCTGCCGGCTTCAATGGAAATTAATTTCAAAGCCCACTATTTGCTAATTGCCTTTAAACCTTAACTTTGGGCTCTCCCCTCCCCCATCACTAAACCTAGTTTCTCTAGGCAGCAAATGATCACTGATTTTTCTTTTGACAGATGGAAGTGATAAAAGAATATAAAGGAAAAACTAGCAACTTTCCTATGGTTAGCACTATATCTTATCTCCCCGTTCCTCTTTGAGGCAGGGTTTCACTATAGGAAGCCCAGGCAGACCTGCATGGACCCATGGCCCTCCAGCCTCTGTCTCCATAGTTAGGAGATTGCAGGTATACTCCACTATAGCTGTCATTGCTTTCAATCACTAAAACAGTCCCTAGAAATCTTTGATTGGCCCTGGAAAGATATGATCAAGGGCATGGACAGGCATTTCAGGAAAAATAATAGACACTATACAAAGTGATTGAGATGTATTTTACAGAAAGACTACTCCTTTGCAGCTAGTAACTCCTCAGAGTTGACAGTGACTCCCATGATGCCCGAGTTAGGGTTGGCCTGAGACTTCTAGAACTTGGGTAACTGAAGGGAGATTGAGGGGAGCTGCCTCACTTACCAGCCATGAGGATTTGAACTCATTGTTCCCTATCTTGGATTTGTTGTTCCCTATCTTAGCACCATGACATTTGGGCTGGATACTCTGCTGTGATGTACTATTATCCACCAAGGATCTCTGGTGACATTGCTCTCCTGAGCTGATGAGATGGCAGTGCTAAGCTCTTCTTGTAGGTGGAAGTTTCTGTCCTGCTAGCAACTCCTAAATAAACATACCGAGGCTTATATTAATTACAAGTGCTCTGCCAATAGCTCAGGCTTATTACTAACTAGCTCTTAAAACTTAAGTTAACTTATTCTTATTAATCTATGTATTGCCACATGACTCATGGCTGTCCTCCAGCATCTACCTTCCTCTGTGTCTCCTGGTGACTCTACCGACTCTACCCTTCTTCCTCCCAGCATTCTCAGTTTGGCTGTCCTGCCTATACTTCCTGTCTGGCTACTAGCTAGTCCGTTCTTTATTAATCAGTGAGAGTAACATATATTCACAGTGTACAGAAGGACTATTTCACAGCACCTTCTTCCATTTATGATAACCCAAATTTCTCTACACATCGGTGTATGTCTATTGAAGGATGCTATCACCCCATCCCCACCTGGTTGGGAAACACTAGGGCTAAGGTTAACCCACGCTTAGTCCCTGTCCTTATAGGTGGAGATACATAGCATGCATGGAAAGCCTCTCACTAATTTCTAAAACTCGGGCAAAACTTGACTCACATTTCCTAGAACATATTAAGTTTGATCTTTGGCCTCAATAACACCTCTCCATCACTGATGTCACTCGAACTCTTAGACCCTTTCAAATCTCTCTGTGCCATTGTTTTGTTTTCCATGGTTTTGGGAGGGTTTCCTTGTAAGCAGAGTTTCTCACTCTCAAATAAACACACTGAGGCTTATATTAATCATAGATGCTTGGCCAATGGCTCAGGCTTATTACTAACTATCTCTTACATTTTAAGTTAATCCATATTCCTTATTTACTCTCTGCCATACAGCAGTAAATAAAACTTATTAGCATGGCATATTAGTCACTTGTTCCCTCTATGTCTGACTGGCAACTCCTGACTCCATTCTTCTTCCTCCCATCATTCTCCCAGTCTGGCTCTCCTGTCCAACTTTATCCTGTTTAGCTAATAGCCAATCAGCTTATTTTTTAAGCCAATCACAGCAATGAATCTTCACAGTGTACAAAAGGATTATCCCACAGCATTTCCTGTGCTGTAGGCTGCCTCCTGCAGATGGGGAGGGGTTTTGTGGGTGCTTGCTTATAGCATCGTTGGAGTTTTTAGAGGAGGAGGGACTCGAGGTGGCTGTCCAGTACTCGCCTCCTTCTCTGTAGACTCCAGCAAAGGCACCAGGTGTGCAGCTGCGTTTGAGGTGAGGAACCATGCGAGAATACTGGGAATCAATGTGAAAGAAAACAGAAGAGCTACAATTCAGAGACTTGGGATCAGCATAGTAAGAGAAACAGAAAGCCCTAGGGACTGCCACCCAGGTCCCCTCCCCTCTGCAGCAGTAATAATGAAAGAGAGGGTCTGAGAAAATGCCATCAACGCAGATGTGAGCAATCCCGGCTGAAAGTTTCACAATGCTACCAGGCTTGTAGCTCACTGAGATAAATCCCAAAAAATCTGCATGGTACCTTATTTTAGGGGAAAAAATTATGTCATCTTCCAGGGAATCCTCAGGGTACTGCAGGCAGTCACTGTCTTGAAGAGGGAACTGCAGACTCTACTCTGCCTGCTTCAAGGTTTAGGAACCCTTGTATGACTCCCTTTCCTGGGCTTCCACAGACATTTCTACTGCACTGACTCGGGGAACAAAGTATCCTCATGACCCAGCTTGACTCAGCGGAGTAACTGTGATGGAAGCCCAAACACAGCAGATGGGTATCACAACATGAAGGAAAACCAGAGGGGCATTGCTCTCATGAAGCAGGAGATCACAGCACTTGCTCTCGAGACCAAGGGTGTGGCCAGCCCTATGCAGACATGTAGCAGGACCCAGAGCAGATGTCCATGTGGTCTCTCTACCCTTTCTTTGATTCCACACTCAAGCAACCATTACTGACAGGATCAGGAGATAATTCTGAGTTCTTATGACTGTACTGCCCCAGAGGGATTGAGAGGCAGGACTGAACAACACCATGGCTTTACTGTCTCCTTATCTTCAGGCAGACAGAACAGAACGGGGCTTTTTATGAGGATTCTGGAACTGGAACTCAGGCGTGGGTGACTAGGTTTTACTGCTTAGCCAGCTCCCCCAGGCTTCTCCTTTTTAATTTATCTATTTACCTGCTTGCCTGCCTGTCTGTCTGTCTATCCTGAAACAGTCTCTCACTGAACCTGAAGCTCGTCTGTTAGGCTAGCGTGGCTGACCAATGAATATCAGCCCTTATTCAGACACGTGCTACTACGCCAGGCTTTTACAGGGTTCTGGGGCTCTGTGCTCAGCACCAGGGTGTATACATCGCAAGCCCCTTTCTGCCTGAATTATCTCCTAGCCCCAGTTTCATTTTTAATGGCTTAAATGAGGCTAGGCATGAGGGTTAGAACAGAAAATAACAATAAGCCAATGATCAGAAAGAACTGGGCACCATACAGAAACTATAAGACTTTATAAGGCTTTGTGACCACCAGCCCAGTGGAACTTACATTCTTAGATCTGTGTTGCACGTCCACCTCTGAGCCTCTTCCCTACTCCTGACCCCAAATCTAACAGAGATCTAATCAGTTTTCTATAGTTATTGGAGATGTCATCTCCTTTAAGGTTTACAGACTTCACTCCCCAACCAACCGTATCGGAAACCTGCTTGTTTCTGTAGTAACCTATACGTTCCCACTCAGACCACCCTAGTCTAAACTGTTTGTTTAGTTAGGATCAGAGATGAAATGGCCAGCTGAGAAAGCGGGCTGCTGTCTCAGGAAGGGGTGTACCTGCTGGTGCCTCGGCGGTGCCTCAGGCTGCCTGGCCACATAAAGTGAATATATTCAAGCTCTTCAGCCAAACCTCAAAACCCTGCTTCCTGTGAAAATGCTTTTTACTAAATATTCACCCTAGAGATTTAAAAATAAAGGATGCAGACTTTCCTTCTTTCTTCTTCTTTGTGGAGTAGCCCCCAAAGCAAGGTGGGTCAACAGGATCTGATTAGAAGGAGTACATAGGCCTTTGTTAAGACCTAATTAGGGGAGCTGGAAGGAGCAGAGGGAGGGGAAACTGGTTAGGATGCATTGTACAGGAGAAGAATCTATTTTCAATAAAAAAGACTGAATTAAGTATACTTTGAAAACGGTGTTTTTAATTGAAAAAGAATTAAATCACTTTTCCCCTTCCTTTGCTCCCTCCAACACCCCCCAGTTACCCTCTCTGCCCCTCCACTCTCAAGTCGATAGTCTTTTTTCTTTGGCTATTATTGTTACATACATGTATGTGCATGCACAATTGAAAATTCAAAATCACATTTATAGGGAGAGTTCCCTTTAAGGTATCTTTAAGATATACTTGTGGTATGGTTTATCAAGGAAGGTGATAAAGATTAAATTACACCGAACGGAATTGTACAGACTCTGGAGACCGAATCTGATCCATAATTACTGTTGCCAGGACAACACAGCATCAGCAACCATGTGCTCACTGCAGTTACCATCACTCTTCTACTGTCCCACTAAACTCCCTTTTTCTCTGCCTCAAACGTTGCTCTCTAGTTCCCATGGTTACCATCTGTTCCCAAGAGTTCTCGCAATGGTCATGTTCAGCAGAGTCACAAAGCAGGACCAGAGATGGTCTACAGAAGTGTTTTATTTAGCTCAATTAGGAAGATTTTCTCTTTGAAATCTGAGCTAGCGTTTTAGTATTGGAAGGCTTTATAGAACCGGTTTTCTTGAAAAGTGGGACAGATACTGGGGCTGGGGAGATCATCAACTTAAGATCAATTGCAGTGACTTCTGGGGAAGGAGGCTGTGCGGTCCAGTCAGCCAGGTCCTCATCCTGCACACGGTGGACAGATTCCCTACATACAGCCTGCTTATAGACAGTCATACAGTCTAAGTCTCACCCTGGAGTAATAATCAACACACTAACAGGCAGTCAGAGCTGGCATCAACTAGGCAGCACCAAAGGCTCTGGGCCTTAGCCCACAATGCTTTCAGACATTTTTAAAATCGCCTATTATTTATTAATTTACTTGTTTATTTATTTGTGTTTTTTTTTCAAGACAGGGGCTCACTGTGTATCTCTAACTGTCCTGGAACTCATTCTGTAGATCAGACTGGCATTGAACTCAGAAATCCATCTGCCTCTGCATCCCAAGTGCTGGGATTAAAGGTGTGCACCATTATACCTGGCATTATTATTTATTTTTACGCTTTGTGTATCAATGTTTACTTGTCTGCTTGTTTGTATGGCATGTATGGCATGTATATATGTGTACCTCATGGGTGCAGTGCCTTAGGAGGCCAGACGAGGGTGTCTGATACCCTGAACTGGACTTGAAGCCAGCTGTGAACTGAACAAAGGTCTTCTGCAAGAGCAGCAAGTGCTTTTCATTGCTGAGCCATCTCTCCCTCACCCCTTAATAATAATAATAATAAGCTGGGCGGTGGTGGCGCACGCCTTTAATCCCAGCACTCGGGAGGCAGAGCCAGGCGGATCTCTGTGAGTTCGAGACCAGCCTGGTCTACAAAAGCTAGTTCCAGGACAGGCTCCAAAACCACAGAGAAACCCTGTCTCGAAAAACCAAAATAATAATAATAATAATAATATCAATAAAATAACCAAACAACAACAACAATATATTATATATAATAATATATAATAACATTATTGTTGGGGACCAGTCTTCAAGGAGGGGGTTGTCTGCACGAAATTCCCATTCTTCCTGGTAATGTTGATTGCCTGCCACCCCTCAACAAGACTAGTTTTAAAATGAAAATTTCATTGGCAACAGCAGCTGCTTCCCTCTTCCTACCCCCAAACAAAACAAAATTGCTTGATTGGAAGTATCAAGAAATAATATTGCCTGACTTCCTTTGGTAGTTAAGCAGTGTTATTTTTTCCTTTGGAACCTGATTCCCAGGAATTAGGAGATGTAAAATGTTTCAAAAATTGAATATCTTGACCTGGGGAGATGACTCAGCAGATAAAAAGTTTGCCCCAAATGCATGAGGGCCAGAGTTAATATGCTCAACCTAGTCTGCCTGCAGTCTGAGTATTCAGGAGACAGAGGGCGTCTAGAGCAAGCCGGATAGCTAGATGAACTGAATTAGGGACTTCCAGGGTCAGTGAGAAACTCTGCCTCAACATATAAGAAGGTCACCTATGTCAACGCTGGCCTCTGCATGCATCGTCACACACATGCAAGCTTACCTGCTCTCTCTCTCTCTCTCTCTCTCTCTCTCTCTCTCTCTCTCTCTCTTTCTTTCACACACATACACACACAATCATACACACACACACACACACACACTTGTATCCACACAAACATACACACACTTGTACTCACACATAGGCGGAAAAATTTAATAATCTAAAGATGAGGTGGTGGTGAGAAGCTGAAGAGAATATAAATCACTATTCTGACTATGATTCTGTGTGGGAGAGGTTTTTATTTGTGCAGCAGTCATCATATCAACAAGGTAAATAAAACCTAAGCTAGTTCAAGTAAGGAAAAAAAAACAAACAAAAAAGATCGAGGGTCTAGAGAGATAGTTCAGCAGTTAAGAACGTCTATTATTGCTCCTGCAAAGCACCCAAGTTCAGCTCCCAGCATACACATCAGCCAGCTGACAGCTTCATGTAGCTCCAGCTCCAGAGACTCAGAAGCCTCTGACCTCTATGGATGTTCATACTTGCAGACACATGCATACATATAGTTAAAAACAAACAGATCCTTAAACATAAGATGAAAGACACAAAAAGATAGAAAGACCTTCCATGCTTATGGGGTAGAAGATTTAATGTTGTTAAAATGCACACACTTTCCAAAGCACTCTATAGATTCTGTGTAATCTCCGTGAGAATCCCAATGGCATTCTTAGCAGAGCTATAGAAAGCAATAAAGGTTATATGGAAGCCTCACCCCGACTCCCAAATCCCAAACAGCCAAAGACATCTGGACAAAGAGAGAGTAGATGGAGGCTTCACAACCCTTGACTTTGAAACACATTACAGATCCAGAGTAAACAAAACCAGCACTCTATTGGAATAAAGACAGACACACAGACAGTCGAACAGTACAGGGGTCCCAGAAATAAATCTCCACATTTACAGCTGGCTGATTCTCAACAAAGATGTCAAACGCTTGCACCGGAGAAGCCTCTTCGGCCAACCGGCCTGGGGAAACTGGACATGCACCTGCAGAAGATCTAAACCTATCCCCCGCCTTTTACCCCTACAAAATTCAATCCAAAAGCAAGACTTCAAGCTCTGAAACTACTAGAAAGAAGAGCTGTGGAGACACTTCAAGACATTGCTACAGGCAGTGGTTTCCTGGATGGAACTCACAAAATCCCAGGAAACAGAAGTATAAAAATGACAATATTAGATGAAACCAGAAAGTTCTACAGAGCACAGAACACAGCAGTAAGGGGATAACCTACACAATGGGAGAAAATAGCCTCAGACTATTCATTGACAGACAGTTAATAGACAAAAAGTGTGCAGTACTAAAAAAAAAATCAACAAAAAAAAGCAAGTGTCTACAACTTCTTTTAAAAAATCAAAACAGTCTATAAAAAATAGAAAATTTTCTCACTATGAATAGGCGTTAGAGAAACGTAGGTCAAGACTGCATTGCAATCCCATCTCATTTTATTTGAAAGGGCAGGGCTTCTTGCTATTCCAGCTTTCTTTTAACATTGGTCTGTTTATCTACGTGTGTCTTGTCTGTGTGTCTATCTGTGTTTCTCTCTGTGTGTATGCCCCTGTATGTTGCTGCATGTGTCTTTGCATGAGATGTCACTTGCGTTATTGATCTGAGCCCTACTAGTAAGTGTAAGGTAGAATCTCAAAGTAGATTTGATTTGCATTTCCTGGATGGTTAAGACTATTAAACATTTCTTTAAGGGTTTCTTAGCCATTTGAGAATTCTCTATTTAGATCTGTATCTCATTTTTAAATGGAATCATTTGTGGTTTTTTGATATCCAGTTTCTTGAGTTCTTCATATATTTTGGATATTAACCCTTCTATTGGCTATGTACTTAGTAAAGATCGTTCCCCATTCTGTAGCTGCTGCTTTGTTCTATTGAGTGTCTTTTGCCTTACATCATTTGCCATGATCAAGTAGGCTTTATCCTACAGGGACAGCTCATTATACAAAAATCAATCAATGTAGCTCACCATACAAATTGAAAGAAAAATAGAAAACACGTCATCATCTCATTAGATGCAGAAAAGGTCTTTGACGAAATTCAACACCTTTTCTTGACAAAAGTCCTGAAGAGATTAGGAATACAAGGGACATACCTCAGCATAATAAAGGCAGTTTGCAGCAAACCTATAGCCAACATCAAATTAAATAGAGACAAACTCAAAGCATTTCCACTAAAATCAGGAACAAGACAAGGTTGTCTGCTGTCTCTGTAACAATTGAAGTCTTAGCTAGAGCAATAAGACAATTGAAAGAAATCAAGGGGACGCAAATTGGAAAGTAGAAGTCAAAGTATTGTAAGGCGTGAAACTGGGGGGTTGGATTTAGAGGAGAGGAGGGAGTGTTAAGGTGTTTGGTTAGCTTACCTGCTTTCCTGGTCTGCTTGGCTGGAGGCAGGGATGCTGCGATGAGTTGCGGGAAGGAAGGTGGTAGGAGATCTTAGCGATGATCTGTTCGGGATGGTGTCAGGAGGAAAGGGAGCTGCCTGTGTGTGTTTTGCTACAGAGCTGGGATGAGACTAACGTGGGCACAGGAACTGGAGGAACCGAAGGACGGGTGAAGACCTGCAGTCAGGTCTGCTTCCCGCTTTCCTGGGAGGAGGAAATTGTTCGCATTCTTAATACTGTGTGCCCATGACTTAATAGCAACTTTCTTATGGGGGTTAAAAAATAAAAGAAGACTGGAAATGTAACTCAGTTGATAGAGTGCTTACCTATCTTGGACAAAGTCCTGAGTTCCACCCCCAGCACCCTACGGATCAGCCATAATGACACACACCTAGAATTCTAGCAGTTGGTAAGTGGTGGCAGGAGGATCTGAAGTTCAAAGTCATCCTGGGTTGCACAGCCTGTCCAAGACTAGACTGGCTACATAAAACCCCCATATGTGTGTGTATGTGTGTGTACATGTATATTAATTTTATATATGTATATGTGTATATGCACAATTAAAGAAGAATTCAATAACTCCTGTTGAACAGAGTCTGAAGAAACTGAAATGAACAAAAATACCCCCAAAAGAATGATCATAAAAAGGTCAGTAAGATCCCAGAGAAAATAGAGAATAAGCTATGGATGAAGAGTTCAGGAAAGAGAGATTCTGGATAAGAACCATTAGTTTGTCAAGGAAACGAAGAGTTCTGTGAAACAACAATACAGACAAAGCCTCAATGGATCAATCAAACAGAAGGAAGAAAATGTGATGTTGAAAAAGACCCGGTCTTTGGAACTGTACTGCTGAACACTGAGATTTCATCTCACACCAGTTCAAGTGGCAGTGTTTAAGAAAACAAGACATGTTATTGAGGATGTAGACCAAGGGACCCTTCTATCCTTCTTCCAGGAGTGTGAACTAGTCTAGGCACTGTGGAAGCCAGTGTAGTGGTTTCTTTAGAAAACTAAAGCTAGATCTTCCTGTGACCTGGATGGAAGACAGCACCCGAGAGGCTTGCACATCAGCGTTCGTCACAGTAGCTAAGCGATGCAACCAGCCTAGGTACCAGCAACACAGGGATGGAGGAAGAAATGTGCTCTCTACACACAATGGAAGTTTTTCGTTCATAAATAGGAATGAAGTCATTTGTAAGAAAATAGATATGACTGGAGAGGGAATCAGATTAAGTAAATTCATTTAGTATCAGAAACACAAATATTGAGCCGGGCGGTGGTGGCACACGCCTTTAATCCCAGCACTCGGAAGGCAGAGGCAGGCGGATCTCTGTGAGTTCGAGGCCAGCCTGGTCTACAAGAGCTAGTTCCAGGACAGGAACCAAAAGCTACAGAGAAACCCTATCTCGAAAATTCAAAATTCAAAAAAAAAAGAAAGAAAGAAACACAAATATTGAGCCGGGCGGTGGTGGCACACGCCTTTAATCCCAGCACTCGGGAGGCAGAGGCAGGTGGATCTCTGTGAGTTCGAGACCAGCCTGGTCTACAGAGCTAGTTCCTGGACAGGCTCCAAAGCCACAGAGAAACCCTGTCTCGAAAAACCAAAAAAAAAAAAAAAAAAAAGAAAGTGCCACGAGAAAGCCGGGCGGTGGTGGCGCACGCCTTTAATCCCAGCACTGGGAGGCAGAGGCAGGTGGATCTCTGTGAGTTCGAGACCAGCCTGGTCTACAGAGCTAGTTCCTGGACAGGCTCCAAAGCCACAGAGAAACCCTGTCTCGAAAAACCAAAAAAAAAAAAAAAAAAAAGAAAGTGCCACGAGAAACCTGCTATTGCATAGAATTATGTTGTGCTCATAATTTTTACATGTCTATAGAGTTGAAAGAAATGAACATAATGCCCAACCAGGATTGCCCATCAAGGCTCTCTGAAAATGTATAGAAACTATAGTCAAAGAAATAGCAATGAGTTCAAGGAAAATAAGACTTTTTTGGTGTTATGAGTGTTTGCCTACGTGATACATACATACATACATACATACATACATACATACATGCATACATACATCTCTGCCTGGTGCCCACAAAGGCCAGAAGAGCATGCCATCTCTCCTGGAACTAGTGTCAGATGGTTTTGATTCATCATGTGGATACTGGGAATGAAACTCTGGTCCTCTGCAGATCAGCAAGTGCCCTTAAGTGCTAAGCCATTTCTTTGGGCCATAGAAATTCTGAATATTAATCTTTTCAGATTGTGAGGAAATATTGATTCAACAAATGCCTTTGAGACAATTAAATAACCATATGCAAAATAAAATGAAACTCAACCCTTGCCTCATACCTCATACATGAAATTTATGTAGAAGTAGAGCGTAGCTTAACTATAATAGCTAAAACCAAAATCTCTCAAAGTACAGAGAGAAATCCTTATGGCCTTAAATTAGATAGGATGCAATAACTGGGAAAATATTTGTAAATCACACATTTGATCACAAATGTTTATTTAGAAGATATAAAAGCAGAAAGCCTACAAAACACATATGTGACTAAAGATTTAGGTCCTGAAGGTATAATTCTTAGACCTCATTATCTGTAATCAAACAAAGAGCTTTGAGTAGATACTTTACCAAAGCCATACAAATGGTAAATAAAACATAAAAAGAAGCCCAACCTTGCAAGTCACTGGGGAAATGTAATATAATGTCTCAGTGAGAAGCCAGTTATAGTAGCTCAATCTTGTAATTCCAGCAATTGGGAGTCCTGGGTTACATAGTGAGTCCCCGATCAGTCAAGGCAACGGAGTAAGACCCTGTTTTAAAAAAACGAAGTCTTAGTGAGAGGCCACTTCTAAGAATGGCTAAGAGTTAAAGGAGCTTGAAAATGAAGTCAAAGAAGGGAACCCTCGTGTTTGCTTCTGAAAGGCTGAAAATACCACAGTTACTTTGCCACACAACTTGGCGGTATCTACTAATGCCACAGCGTGCATTTAACACGCGATGAAATGATTTCATGTCTAGATACACAGACTGGAGAAATGTCCACAAGAGCCTTTAATGTGGACATTCGGAGTAGTCATATTTATAGTTTATACAGCTGAATAAACTATACGTATTTATAGTTTATTCAGGTTGAATGGACAAGGTTGATTTACGGATGAAGTGTGGTTCGTTCATATAACAGAGTAAGCAACTGACTAATATCACACGAGACATTTGTAGATCTTAAAAGCATTGTGCAGAGTGTAGAAAGCAGGTTTTAAAGGCCTTGTGATCTCACTGCAGGCCATTTCAAAGAATGCAGCCCTGCAATGACAGAAAGCACACCGGAGCTGTGGGGGCTGGGAATCAAGGGAAGAATTGATTGGTGAGGGGCCCAACAACGTTTTAAAAGCTTTTTTGGGAAGTGGGAGAGGTGGTAGTTTGGGACAGGGTTTCTCTTTATAGTCCTGGCTGTCCTGGAACCCTGTAGACCAGGCTGGTTTCAAACTCAGAGATCCACCTGCCTCTGCCTCTGCCTCCTGAGTGATGGGATTAAAGGTGTACGCCACCACTGGCAGGCAGAAGGAATTTTAATTATGTGTATTTACGTATGTCTGTGTGCATGTGAGTGAGGGCATCCCCAGAGACCAGGAGAATGCGCAACATCCCATGAAGCTAGAGTTATAGGGGTTGTGAGCCATCTGATGTGGATGCCGGAGACTGAACTGGAGTCCTCTGTAAGAGCAGTATACACTCTTAATTGCTGAGCCATCTCTACACCTCTCCCCTAGCCTCACACCAACAGAAGTTTTTTTTTTTTTTTTTTTTTTTTAGGATAATGGCAGTACTCTATATCTTGATTTTTATTTCATTACACAACATGACCAGGTATACTATGGGCAAAACTCATCAAATTATATAGCTTAGATGATGAAGAATGGGGCTGGTACCATTATGAATCTCTGAGATCCTAATCTGTGGTCAGAACACCAGAGACACATAACGTGAAAACACAGATGTGGACTCTTACTATGTGGAAGTCTAGAGCTAAGTGTGAGAAGCGGCGGAGAGTTAAGAAGTAGAAGCCTTTGGAAGGTTGGGAGTGGAGATGGCGGTTAATCACATATTCTAGCTTCAGTAAATATCAAAATTATGATTTTTTTTGGAAGTGAAAATATTTGAGATGAAAGGGTGCTTCAATCTAGTGGAGAAAAATGTTTGCAATACCAAAACATCTCAGACCAATAGAAACTAAAACCCAGTGATTCTTTCTTTTTTTTTTTTTCTTTTGGTGCAATTAGAACCTTCTAGGTATAGGAAACTCCGTCAGGCCCATAGCTACATCCCACAGCTTCGGTGATATTCGATAGGGCCTCACCACAAGGTCTTTGTAAGCAGCTGTAGATTTCAAATAAACCGTGTCCAGTCTGCAAAGTACATTGTTTCCCCGAAGAGAGTGCGCACACAGACTCGGCTATCTCAGTGTGCTGAGTTACGCACTGTGACTTTTGCACTCTTCTGTACATCTGGTATACTTCAACAGTTTCTTATCCCATGTATTGTGTGTGTTTGTACACATCGGTGTGAGGGCGACAGCACACGTGGGAGTTAGAGGATATGACTTCACACATACACATAATAATATAGAAAACAATATATTTTATATTATGTATAATAATATTCACATGCATATCTAGAAAAGGGCATTACTCTGTGGCGTAGACAAGAAAAAGCTTTTAGTATTGCAGAGGACCTGAGGAACAAGAGACATCATCTAATTTTGATTCTTGTATCATACACATTAACAATGAATCAAACGGCAAAGACCATTTTGAAAACACTTGCTTATGGCAAAGTTCATTCCAGATTTTGGGCTGCCTTTTCTGGACGGTACTTCAGCAGAGCCTGGGGACTGGCCAGCTGATGAAAGAACAGAGACCTCTTAGTTTAGCAGCTTGGGTTTGGAGTAGAGAGGCTAAAGCCCCATTCGGCCCTACAAGCTAAACCATGGAGCCATGCCTCCACGAAGAATGTTCTAGGTTTGTTTGAGACAGGTTCTCTCTCACTGTGTAGCCTGGGCTGACCTCAAGCTCACGATCCTTCTGCCTCAGTCTCCTAAGTGCTGGGATCGCAGGTGTGCACTGCCATGCCCACCAAAGCGTTGCTAGGAATTTGTTGCTGGGGGTTGAACCCAGGGCCGTTGACATGCTAAGCAAGCTCTGAACTGTTGAGTCCCAGCACAGCCCTTCACTTTTCATCAAATACTTCTCCTATGGCCAGGCGATGGTGGCGCACGCCTTTAATCCCAGCACTCGGGAGGCAGAGGCAGGCCGATCTCTGTGAGTTTGAGACCAGCCTGGTCTACAGAGCTAGTGCCAGGACAGGCTCCAAAGCCACAGAGAAACCCTGTCTCGAAAAACTAAAAAAAAAAAAAAAAAAAAAAGAACTTCTCCCATGAACCTGACACTGAGATACAAAAAGATAGGAAAGAGCAGGGCAGAAACTCCGACCTTGTGGAAGCAGAAGTCACTGAGAAGAGAAAAGGGAAGGAGATGTGGAGTCCATTCTCCTTCCGCATCCGCTTGTTTTCTGTTCTTTATAAACAGGATGAGGTCACGCCTCTTGTTTTGTCAAGTCACAAATCTAGAAAACATGTTTTTTTTTAAATAAAACTAAACAAAGTATTAAATACTTTTTGGTAAAATGTTCAACTCCACACCTCCGCAGCTCTTCTGTCTTCTTTCCATTCCTTCATTTTTGGCTTCCAAAAAGACATAGACAAACTGCTAAGCTGACGCGTGCAGGCCATAGTAGGACTCCTCCAGACAGCCCCACTGAGGTGCTGAGTTTCCAAAGCTTGGACAGGGGCATCAGAGAGCATTTTGCCCCACAACACAAGAGTTTTTTTTTCCCCTTTTCTTTTTTTTTTTTTCATTTTTTCTTTTTTTGGAGGGGGGAGGTGGGTGAGTTCTGAGAAAGGGTCTCTCTACACAGCCTTGGCTGTCCTGTAACTGACGAGATAGACTAGGCTGGCCTTGAACTCCCAGAGATCCAACTGCTTCTGCCTCCTGAGTTGCTGGGATTATTCCTGGTACGAGGGAGTTTCTATTCCTGACTACGGGTAAATGCGCTAGCATTGACGAGGTGAAGGGAGGAAGACTGCAAACGAGAGCCTTGTCTACTGTGTATCACGAGTCCGACACTCCTCTGAGGCTACGCTTCGAAACCCATTCTTCAAGGACATTCTTCCAGCCCTGTACCATACCACAATGAGGGGAGGGAGGGCTGAGTCATCTTAAAGGGCAGAGGTTGAGAAACATTTCGTTGTTGAAGTGATCCAAGCCCGCGCAGGCCATCTCTTCATCAAAATCCCACTTGCTGCTCTTGCTGGGCAGTGAGTATTGCTGCTGAGGCTGAGAGCCATAGGTGAGCAGGAAGGGGTCCTGCTGAGGGGGGTGGTACGTGAGGGAGGGCGCGTAGCCGCTGAAATCCATAGGTACTTTCTCTTCATAAGGTTCGCCGCCTGGGTTGGACCACAGCGGATGACAAGCAGATTGCACTGCAGCTGCTTCCAGTGGAATCTGTTGGGGAAAGTGCTCCAGAGAGTTCTGGGGGGGGAAGAAGTCGCAGGGCCAGCTGGTCACAGGCAGAGGATAGTTGGGGTAGCATGCGTCATCGCTGGGATTTCTCCCGAAGGTAGCACTTTTATTCCAGGCTTGCAGATCGTCGTAATCCGTGTAGACCCCGGGGCCAGCAGACTGAAACTGATCTTCACTGCCGTAGATCCTACTGCTGGGGAATTTGCACTTCTCATAGAGCAGAGTGGGGTCCAAGGTGGAAGCTGGATCTTCCAGCTCAGTGGTTCCCCCCAAACTGTAGCTCTTGGGGAAGGATAGGCAATCATTCAGGGAGTTCTGCTGGGGAGTGTTAGCTATTAAAGATGTACTGTAACTGCTAGGCAGTTGGACGCCTTCCTGGAATGACCAAGTTAAAGGTAAACTTCCCTGACTTGGTATTTCACCGGGAAGAGCCTGGAAAGGGAAATGAACACCCGCGTTAATAAGTTAAGCGAATCCACATGGCTACCCCAGGCACCCCTGAGTTATTCTGCAAATATCCCTTGATAAGATCACGTTCATTCCTGGCATACTCCGACCATAGGTACAGCCTCTCCACAGCTGCTGGGACCCGGCGAGGGGAGACTGACTCCTGCGCCAGTTTACAACGTCCTAACCTGTGAAGAGCCCGGTACACTCCGGGGACACACTGGCTGTTTAATGTGCTTCAGATAGCATATAGCTAACTGCCTTTTTGCAACATTTATAGGAGGCTATCTAACAAACAACACACACACACAGAATCCCCGAACAAAACAGCCCTGCAGGTTCCCAGAGTTATGCTATCCTGGTACAGCTCTCAGGGCCATCAGTCAGGCCCACATCCACCTCTTCCTTTGCCGTCTCTCCCGCCTGGCCTGGGCCAGTGCCTAGTGTGAGAGATCACGGTATTGTTGAGCTTAATTGGTTTTCTCCTTTAGAGACTTTTCTCTGAGCTCATGGAAACTACACAGAATAGAACATAAACTGGTCAGCGCTAATTTCTTTATGTAGATGGAGTAACTATATTAGACCTGAGAAGAAGCTGCTGCTAGGTCTCTCTTACATGGTTCATTATGTAAACTCTCCCCTCAAAGAGGATAGTCTGAGCGGAGGAGAGAAAGATTCTGTCCAAGTAAGGCGTCAGAGATGCACCGGGGCTGAGATGAAGGGCAAGGGCCAGTTGTGGGGATTTGGGAGCTCAGGTTCCGTGTCACAGACTAAATCATGATTCCTTCTAGATAAGGTACCCTTAAAGCTCTCCAAGTGAGAATTATCACTGTATCAAACAGACAAGCCTGCTCTGCTGTGAAGCCCTTGCAGCACTGGGTTTTTTGACACAGGCCACGCTCGCCTCTACGGCTGGGGGGGTTATCATTTGCAGAAACTTCTTTTTATTTTCCCCCTTTAAAAAAAACAGAGTCTCACTATCTAGTCCAGGCTGGACTCCGACTCTGCATCCTGACTGCTGGTATATCTCTGTCCCCAGAGCTGGGATCACACTAGAGAGCATCCAGCTTAACAGCAGTCTGGTTATTTAGATTAACAATTCTCAAACTGTGGGCTGTGACCCCTTGCGGGTCGCGTATCAGATGTCCTGCATCTCAGGTATTTGCATTATGATTCATAACAGTAGCAAAAATTAGAGGTATGAAGTAGCAATGAAAATAACTTTGTGCTCATCACAGCATGAGGATCTGTATTAAAGAGTCACAGCATTAGGAAGGTTGAGAACCACTGATTTAGAGGAAACTGCTCAGACACATTCAGGGCCCTGTGGCCGTAGACCACTTGATTATTTTGACAAGCTAAGAAACCCATCTGTTCTAGGGATTTGGAAACGTGAAAACAGAAACTCCAAAAGCATAAGGCTGATAACATTTTGTGGAGATTATTTAGATCAATTCTGATTTTATTGGAACTAAAATATAGAGTTGCCAAATATAGGTTAGATACTGATTCAAGCTCCTTTTTAAAACTTATGATGAGTCTATGACCATACTGAATATTTGCAAGAAGCCTGTTTCAAATGTGGTGAAAAAGATATCTCAGATTTAGTTTGTCCAGTGGATGCTTGCTTATAGATAGGCCAGATAGAAGAATGTCGGCTGCTTTCATTGGTCAGTAAAAGACTGGGGCCATCTACCATGCCCATTGCAGGGGTGAGGCCTCCATGCATGGGCGAGCACATTTAGGGCAGCTGACCTTAGTTTCCGGGCTCCCCTTCATCCGCAAGGAGCCAGAGGAGGATGCCATGTGCACCTTCTTCATTGCTCTTCTCGCCTCTGCTTCTAGTTTGGTCTCTGGCTTGGGATGGTCATGTTCTCCTTTTGACTGGAGAGAGAGGCAAAGTAGGAGAAATGAAGCAAAACTTAGTAACGGGATTGCACTTCGCGGGGCGTGGCTTTTGTTCTCCGTCCCGTCCTCTCTCCTTGGTGTTAGCAAGGCCGCCTGCTCCGGCAGAACTCTTCCCAAGCCCACCGAGCTCATGCCTGCCTCCTGGCCTGTGAGGTCTCTTCCTAGGTCTGTCTCCTAGGCTGTCCTCGAAGTGTCTGATAGTCATGCTCATCCTTCTCCCGCTTAATCTTTGGTGCAAGTCTTACATACGTACGGCTATTACCTCTCCAGTTGACAGAGTAAGAAACTGGTGAGACCTAGAGACAGGGTGCCATCTAGATAACCTCTCTTAGTGGCGCTGGATTTCCACAGCCAAGCTGGGAGTGAAACCTTCAGCCCTTGCTTGAGCTGGCGTTAACTGGCTGGTAGCTGACGTTCAGCTGCTGTGGGAACAGCCGAATCACATCTTGGGAGAGCTGATTTGTCAGCCCTCCATGGGCACTCTGACGCCAGAGCCTACTCCTCACCTGTCTACATCCGGGCCCCACTAGCGGTCCTTACAAACCCTGCAGAAAGCCCGGGTTTCCGGGAGGAATCAAATTGTTTCTGTGGGCAGCGCTAGTGCTGCTGAGTCAGCTGGGGCTGTGGAAGGTCACGAGCTGAAAGCTAGGCCTCCTCTCTCAGGGGTGGAGGCACTCAGCCTTCCAGGGTTTCCAGGGCTCCGTAGGGCGTGTGGGCATTTGCTCTCCCAGAGGGTGGGCACAGTCTCATAGACCCCTACACCCCCAACCACTGATAAACATGGTAGACACCTGGCACCGGAAAGAGAAGTCGAGTAAATAACTCAAATCCAACCTGGAAAAATATGAAGCGACCGTCGTGCCTCCAGAAGTTGGTGACCGGAAAGCCCCCGTGGCCGCGGCAGGGAATGAGCTTCAGAGGACCATTGCAGTTGGGACAGCACTTCCCTAGAAGAAGTATAGAAGGCAGCTGACTGGACCACCCGGGCTGAGTCTGGGCTGCCCTGCTGGCTGTCAGCGTTGGTTCTGGGATAGTCCCGCACCGTCCCTGCTGCTCCCTTCGGCTGGATCTAACCCGTGACCAGCATTCTCTCTACCAACGGCCAGCTGGGCTCACACACGGACACACTCAACAGCTGCCTGGCCGGTGCGATTATTTTACAGGTCAAAGCACTCCGAAGAACAAAAGTTCCCCCTACTTATTTCCTAATATTAAGTATTCTTTCTAGAGAAAAAGTATTTTATTTCATCATTAGTAACTCAGATTTAAGGGGCAAAGCCACAAGGGAGAGAAAGAACACCATCAATAAATTTCCACTCGGTTGTAAATGATTGAGAGGAAGTTTGGAACACACCCTGGGAAAGAACACGAAGTAACTCAAGGTGTAACTTGTGGGTTAGGCACGGGAAGACTGGGAGCATCTATTTCACAATCCAGTGAGTATGATATAGACAAGGGAGAGCAAGCATCTCCATGGTAACAAGGGCACAAATCTAAACGGGCAAAACTGAGTTTATAAATTCATTTGTGCCACTCCCAAAGACTGTGTTCACTGAGCTCTCCCAGGGGACTCAGGGGCCATGTAGCAAGTCTGTGAACCAATTTCTCCTGAACTTTCCATGATCCGACCTCTCTCCCAAGCAATGGGGGTCTTCATGAGGGGGCTCTGCACATGGGAGGCCTCACAGGCAGAGATGGGGGATGATGGGTGCCTCCCTCTTAGTGCTCCATCAGAATGCCTGGCCTGTCACCTAACTCCAGAGGGAGGACTGACTGGGCCCCTGGGACATGTCCATCCTGGCTGGAGCATCTGCACAGACTCCCGGCCTCCTGCTGCTGCTCCCAAGCCTCACTCACTCTGCTGTTTCTGCCTGGCTTTGTCACAGATGGCGGGTCTCAGGTAGATCTTGCGGCCCTCCTCGGTGGAGCAATCCCGGCTGCACACCACCACTCCCAGGCACGACTTCTTGAGGATGCGGGAATTGTGGTTGTTGGTGTTCCGCATGGCCCAGCTGCTCAAGTGGCGCTGGGCGTTCCTGTCCTCTGAGCTGTAGATGTGTTTCACATAGGAGTCCGGCCACTCCTGGAACCAGTCAGTCTTTTTCACATTCTGAAGGAAACACAAAGATTCTGTTACAGTTTCATCCAGAAAACCCACCGTCTGCCGCTGTAGAGTTGATAGATGTAAAAGATATCTGGGCCGGAACAAGAGGCCATTGGAAGAGCCTTACCTGATTTTAGTCCTGGTGGTGGAATCTGGGAACACTAACAGTGATTCTCAACCTTCCCAGTGCTGTGACCCCTTAATACAGTTCCTCGTGTTGTGATGACCCCCAACCATAAAATTAGTATTATCGTCATTAAAATTATTGCTACTTCATAACTATACTTTTGCTGCTGTCATGAACCGCAGCGTATCTGTGCCTTCTGAGGGTCTTAGGTGACCCCTGTGAAAGGGTCATTCGATCCCTAGAGGGGTCGTGACCCGAAGGTTGGGAACCTCTGGCAGCACAATGGTGGCAAAGCGTCTGCTGTGTCTATCAAGCTGTGTCTCTTGCAGCAAGATGAGCTAGAACTTAGCCCTTCTGAATTCTGCTGTTTCTCCAGTCCTTGGTGACAACAGTAACGGCCACTTCTCAGTGAGAATTTTGCGGGTGGAGTAGTTTTGCCTTGCTCTTTCCTAATGACTACGGAAAGAACAGTGAGATAATGACTCAGACCACACTGGTTGCCATGCTGGGAATCACAGTCGCCAGGCAGGCAATGCAGAGCTCTGGTTTGGAGAGGTCTGGAAGCACACGTTTCCCTCCATGGGCAGTTTCCTTGTTGTCCTCTACTCCCAGACATGCAGAGGACTCCGGATGAGCCTGTGTGCTTCCCTGCACTGCCTTATTTCATGCATGTGAACATCTAACTGGACTCTGTTGTGCAAGGTCAGAGCTGTGGCTCAGGGGGTCTCGAGTTCCGATTCGGCAAGAGAAGCAGCTCTGGCAGCAGTGGGTGGCGGCGGCCACTCAGGTGTTGCAAAGCAGCTGTGGTGGCAGCTCTCAGGCTAAATTTTGAAGCACAATATAATTACCCTAAAAAGAGGTCCCTAGAGCCTAAGTCGCTTTGTTTGCTGTTCTGTTCCTGCATGTGTAAAATATGGACGATGAGACTCTCCTACTGCAGGAGTTCTGAAGATTAAATATCATGCGTGTAAAATACTAGTCGCAGCCTCAAGCAAGCTGTAGGCTGGAAACAAACGTAGTTGCTGGGTGCAGCTCATTTTGCCACAATTGTGACTGATGTTGCCTGTGAGAGATCCTGCCTAGCTCCTAGAGGCAGAATCATCCTAGGTTGACCCTGTGCCCATCATCACGACTCTCAGAGACCTGACACAGAAATAAGAACAGTTTTCATTTTGACGATTCTTCAAGGTCATGGTAGAAGACTCTGGGAAAACCAGAAAAAGAAATCAAGCTACCAACTCTTTGCTTTTTCTACAAGAACAAACAACACAGAACGTAAGTAAGCTAAGCCAAGGAATGTCTGAAGAGAAACGGAGGCAAACACCAGTGCTGGGATGTGTGAGCAATCCCCCTGGGTTAGACTGCTGTCCTAGAGGAAGGGGTTCAATAAATCAAGGCCTATGTTGCTGGAGGCGCCCCCTGAGGCCCAGTGGGCAGCTACAGTACCTCTCTATTGATAAGCACAGCCAGGGAAGCTGAGCCCGAATATCTGCTCCTTCGTGGGGGTCTATGGCCTTGATGTAGTTCAGGGTCCGCGTGAGAAGCCCTCTGTAACCTCAACACCTGCCAACTTTTTTTTCTTTTTCCTTCTGACTGAAAGTGTAATCAATGCTTCCAGCTTTCCATCTCAGAAAAGCATAGCAGAGTATGTTAGTTCACTTTTAAAAGATTTATTTTAGCTTTGGATGATGCATTTGTGTGGAGAGTGGTGTGTGCACGTGAGTGCCGGCACCGAGTATGGGTGCTGGGAACGGAACCTAAATCCTCTGCAAGAGCACTAAGCACTCTTGATTAACCTCTGAGCCATCTCTCCAGCACTAAGTATTTTACTTTTGAAATCATCAAAATGCAGATTAAAACACTAAAATACATATTTGCCTTTAATCATTTTAACTATAAAGAATTGGTGGGCTTGATTTGTATTATCCTTTAATACACACAGGTATCAAGACGAAGAGAGACAGGGGGTTAGATACTTATAGGAAAGCAGGGATTTCTGTGCAAATGCCCCCCACACCCACTCCCGCAAAGGTCAGAACTACGGAGCCATGAGCCAGGAGAAGTGAAATGTATCCACAAGAGCCCTCTCACACTCTGACCAAAGCAAAGACTTCATGTGTGTGAGGAGGAGGTGACTCTCAACGCCTTTGAAGCTATTTCTTCCCAAATGGCACCCCCGACACCCTGTTTTCTACTTCCCTTAGTGGGGCAGTAGTGTATGAAGGGAGGGTCTACTAGAGGGAAGCATGAGCCCACGAAGCTCTTCTCTTGGTTGTTGTTTATTTATTCTGTCATTTTCATGGACCATCAGTGGAATGTTTGGCAACTTTTTATATTAAAATTGGAATGATGGTGGCTCCAGATGCTCCAAACGTCCAAGAATCAGAAGAGCATAGGGAGGGCATTTTTGAAAGCCCATATAATTCGCCACCAGGGACATAAAATTTTAAAACTGAGAACACTGATTCTTAACCTTGCTAGCAATTCCCAGAAAAATGCTCCCTCCTTTTAGAACCTTTGTTAATTTAATTTCTAACTTTTCATAAAATGCTTTCTTCTTTTTAGACACTTTGTTTACTTTAATTTCTAACTTTTCATGAGTAACTCTTTGTTTTTGCTCTTGGTTAAGAAGTTTATAATTGAAAGGGAACATCTTTAAGTTTTTCAACCTGTCACATCTAACAAATCTATATTTTATCATCTCGGGAAGCATCATTAGGAATTTAATTGATCTTCCTATGATTTATCAATACTTCTAAACAAAAAATTTAATCCTATAATTTACTCAGTACCTCTTAGCCGTATGAGAACACAAGGACACTCTTTATATGACTTTTGTTTTAATTTAATTTAGTCATTTGGAGTTTTAATAGGCCATTGTAAAAATTATTTATTACTATTATATAAAACTAATAAAATCAAATTCTTAAGTAAGATATCAAAATATTCATATTATGAGTAAGGTGAGGTGGATTTCACCTATAATTCTAGCAGCTGAAAGGCTGAGTCCTAAGGGTTGTTTCCAGGCCAAGGCCAGCCTGGGCTACAATGAGAGACTATTTCAAAAAAAAAAAGAAAGAAAGAAAGAAAAGAAAAAATAAAACCAAAAATTTTACATCAGGTTATTACATTAAATTCATTTTCATTCTTAGTATAGTCTACTCTTTTTTTTCGAGACAGAGTTTCTCTGTGTAGCTTTTTGTTGTCCTGGAACTCGCTCTGTAGACCAGGCTGGCCTCAAACTCACAGAGATCTTTCTGCCTCTGCCTTCCACGTGCTGGGATTAAATGTGCCACCACCGGCTGACAGTATAGTCTACTCTTGTATAAAGAAATTGTCTTCCAGCATAAATAATTTATTATGCATTACTCCTTTATATTAGTATTGCCAAACAGAACAAGAATAACACACACACACACACACACAAGAATGCACGCACGTGTGCGCAAACAAGGGCTCATCTAGCCCAAGTTAGTTTTAGACTCACTATGTAGCAAAGGCTGGCCTTTTCCTAGGGTCATGGAAATACAACACAATACTCATTCCCAGCTTTTCAAACACCTTAAAAGAATCAGTTAAAGAAAAGATTATATGTTGCTAAAAACAAAACAAAATGTCAGGTGTGGTGGCACACACCTTTAATCCTAGCATCCAAAAGGCAGAGGTAGACAGAACTCTATGAGTTCAAGTCCATTTTGGTCTTCATAGCAAGTTCGAGGCCAGCTAAGGTTACATAGTAAAACCCTGTAACAACAGCAACAGTAACAAAAGACAACAAAATAGACTCTCACTTTGACCTTACAGATAACTTTTTGATGTGAATCTGCCTCTTCCAGGTCAACTATAGATGGATGGAATTCTAAATGTCGTCATGCTTCAACAAAGGTCTTTGCATCAGGAATTGCTAGCAATCCTGCTATTTCCCACCTGAGGAGAGAAGTTCCACATTGCTAGGTCAAGTTCCAGCTTTCACACTCTCTTTCACTTCCAACTCCTCTCTTCTCCCTTCCCTTCCCCGCTCCTACCTCTCAAGCAAAAGATGTGTGATGGGCGAGAGCCCATCATCACAGATGCAGGAATGCCCCCACTGCCATCGCACCGCACCGGAAGCTCAGGGTGGTAGAACCCCAGACCCAACGACAAGGTCTCCTCAGGTAACCACTGGTGTCCATGTAGTCCCAAAAGAGCTTGGGGGTCAAGTAGGAGGCAGACAGAGAGGGTGAAGTGACGAGTGTCTGCGTGAGAGACAACCTGACATAGCCTTGCAGGATAATAGTAATTGATGAAGGATGCAGAATCGGGTTTGCCCGTTGCCTCTTCCATGCCTCCGCCCATCTGATTGATTGTGATTTCACGCAGGCACCTGGCTCTACAGAGAGTTCAGACAGCCACAGTTTGGGGCTCATCCTCTGTGAAGGCAGAAGGAATTTTGCCGGCTAAAATCTTGGTCCAGCCATGAACTAATTGGAGTTACAGCCCCTTGATACCCAACTCCGCTGTTATAAAGAATGCTTTCTCTGTGAACTCAAGCCTTGGAACTAGGTTGACGGTACAGCCCAGTGGTAGCCTGGAGCCCTGTGTTTGCCCGCAGTCCTACAGATCAAAACGGACTTAGTTAGGCATCATGAAACTTGAAATCTCAGCGAGGGCAGAAGCAAAAGGATCTTGAATTTGTAGCTACCCTGAGCTACATAGTGAATTCAAGTCCAGCCTGGGCTACATAGTGAGCTCTAGCCTCAAAACAAACAGACAATCAAAATAACATCAGGAACAACAAAACCACCAACAACAAAACAGCCAGATTGGAAGCAAGAGAGTAAATGCCTTAGTGTTGTTTTGGCCATGGGTTTGACCTGGCAACTGCCCAGTGCTCGGCAATAAAATGATTAAGGTGTCTGTGGTGTTTCTAGAACAACCCTTCTTCAGCTCAGGAAAGCCAGCGAGAACAGTGGGAGATCTATGCCTTGTGAAATGAATGCTGTTTAACGAAAAGGACATTGAGTGTCTACCCAATTTTTAGTCAAAAAGGAAAAAAAGTTACAATTTTTTCTCTCAGCTGCCACAGTCTGTGGGACAAGTGTAAGACTCCCTGGGACCATGTAATACACATTCCGAGTGAAAGCGAGACAAGACCAACACTGGAAGTTTGCTGCTTGGACCTCGCAAACTCTACAGTGATTAATTTTGCAGATGCAAATGTAATTTAAGGGGACTAGAACGGGAAAGCGCAACTGGCGTAGTACGCTGTCCTGGAATAAGACTTCCATCCATGACAGTGTAGTCAAGAGCCTGTGCTTCTGGGCTGTCACCACGGTGAATGTCTTGGGAGAAATAGAAAGCTGGGCATGTGGGCCCGCAGCAGTAATCCACCACTCAGGAGGCAGAAGACACCAGTTCGAGACATGAACTCCAGACTAGCTAGGCAAAGCTACACAGTTTCAATTAGCTGGGAGACTGAGGCAGGAGGCTTTCTATGAGTTCAAGGCCAAACTAAGCTACAAAGGGAATTCTAGCCCATTCCAGAGTGAGACCCTGTCTCAACAACCTGAATAAATAGGACTGGAGAGATGGTTCAATGGTTAAAAATTCTTGTTGTTCTTCCAGAGGAACTGTGTTCAATCCCCAGTACCTAATTGGCTCACTACTGACTATCTCTAGTTCCAGAGAATCCACTGGCTTCTCTTAGCCTCCAAGGGCACCAGGTATGTACGTAGTGCACAGATATACACACGGAAGGAAGGAAGGGAAAAACGTAAATAAACAAGAACAAACAAATAAATGAAGCCACTCACCGGGCCCAGACCGACAGTTCTAGAATCCCTGGCTATCAGAATCGATAGGTACAGAAGAGATTCCTGCATGCTGCAGCATTTTCAGGAGGAAAAAGGATTTGAGGAGAGGCGGATAATTCTCAGAGGCCCTACAAGTAGAGAGAGGTACAGCTGGAACTCAAGTCCAGGACTGTTGTCTCCAGATCCTCAGTTTCTCATTGGATACCCTCTGCCTTCAGATTGCTCTGAAACACACAAGCCCCATTGCTAAAAGCTTTCTGAGATCTTTCATTTTTCACCTTAACTGGTTGTAGATATGATTTCGGAGTTCGAATCAAGCCAGATCTGCATGGGGTCGTGTCTACTCAGACTGAAGCATGTTTGTACTTTTAATTACTACCTGAGTTTTACAAGCCGAATAGCTTTTTCCTAAGCAACATTTCACCTGTTCAGTAACTGCAGAGGGTCTGTTTCCAGAGCAAGAGTATACACGTTTGCCATGGACTTTCCTGTGGTGGCCTAAGGAGTCAAGAATGCTATGGAAATTCATGCTGAAACAAGAGCTTTGGGGCCCCGAGTGTCCCTCCAGGGAAATTGTTCTTTCTCTTTGTTTACGGAGCTGATGAAGGATATGAATCCTCCATCCGGGAAAATTGTATGGTTCTTTTTTTCTTTTTAAGATCAGCCTCAGACTTGTGGTGATTTTCCCGTCTCTGCCTCCTGTGTGCTGGGGTTATAGGCATACTCCAGCACACCTGGAAAAACGCTTGTGAGGACACAGGGCTGCCCTGCCTGCCAGTTCCAAGTTCTTCCATATCTGCTGACCTAAGCTGTACATATTATCTTCAGCTCACATTTTCAGGGTACAAACATGAAATTAAAAATAGGGAGAAATATGGGCCATTGAGCCAACAGCAATTAAAATTGACTCCAAAGTTCCCTAAAATAGCTATTGCAATTGCAGTATAAATCAGGAGCAACTCCCAATGCAAGTCTGGAAAATGGATGTTTGCCTGGCTTAGTGATGGCTTATTTGCCCGCTTGAATGAATGGGCTTATTTTCTGTCTTCCAGTTTTCTCCACATCCACCAAAGGAGATCTCAAGGGAGAAGTTTAGAGAAAACAAAGACACAAAAAGAAGTGTCCATTAGAGTGAGAACCCAGAAAAGTTGTGAGATGAGAGACCAGAATCCCCAGCCCTCCTCCCTGTTTGCTCCTCAGGATCAGAAAGACATTTGGTAGTAGTGGACTCCGGGCTTAGAGTTTGTGGTCACAATGTTCAGTCAAAGTATCTTTAAATACCAAGAAGAGAGGACAAGATAGTCAGGAATGACAAACATGGTCTTAATTAATGCTTTCCACTGAATTAGAATTCGAAGATCAGTTGCTAGCAGGGCCTGCGATCCCAGCTCTTGGGAGGCAGAAACAAGAGGATTGTGAGTTCAAGGCAAATTTGAGTTCCTTTGGGGTATTTAATGCTAACTTAGGCAGCTGAGTAAGGCCCAGTCTCTCTCTCTCTCTCTCTCTCTCTCTCTCTCTCTCTCTCGCTCTCGCTCTCGCTCTCGCTCTCGCTCTCTCTCGCTCTCTCTGTCCTGGGTAGAGTAGAAGCCACCCATGAGCCATTCCCTCAAGACTGCCTATGTTGCCCAAGGGCACCACTGCTCAGATATTCCAGCTCCAGGGTTAACTGTTTAAAGTTCTACAGCAAAGAGGTGCTATGGGGTCTTATGTGTTGCTAGAAGTCAGAGCCCTGGCAAATACTGTGAACTGAGAGCGAGCCAGCTTCAACAGGGAGGAAACGGTGCTTTCTTAATTTAGGTTTATTCTTTGGGTGTCTAGAAAAGAAGGCGGTACCCAGATTCTAGGCCTTACATCTCCCCTTGAAGAGGGGTTGAAGCTCTAAAGTTGTTTCCCAGCTAGGACCTCAGAGGTTCCCTTCTAGAACCTGGCAGGTTAATTGTCAGCCAACAGAGCCACACGCCAAGGGCAGTCCTGCAGGCACATACCTGCGGCAGTTTCATGTCATTTATATCCCAGCTCAGTATCTCCTTGTCTTCAGGATCAAAGTCGTCCGGTTCCATGATAAGGTCGGGTCACCACAGGCTTCCCTCTGCTCAGCTTCTCAGAGACGTGCGAGAAAGCTCTCGCTCTCGTAACTGTGTCTGGCCACGCAAGCAGCCCAGGGGCTTGTTTTCCAAAGCTAAGAAAATAGACGATAGCAATGCTGATGATTTAAAAGATTAAAACTGTGAAGCCAGATGTGTGGTGGTTCGTACCCCAGAGCCTGAGGCAGAAGATTGCCACGAGTTCAGGGCCAGCCTGAGTTACAGTGTGAGACTGTGTCAAAGGAGGGCGGTGGTGGCTGAACAGGTAAAGGTGCTCGCCACCAAGCCTGAAGATTTGAGCTCAGTTCCTGGACCCCACATGGCAGAAGGAGAAAACCAGCTCCCACAAATTTGTCTTGTACCCTCTGTACTGGTGAACACACACTCATAAATGTTAAAATAAAAGCAAAAAACAAGTAAAACAATAGAAAAATCCACTTATCGCCTGTCCGCTAGAAATAGCAAGTCCGCTGACATTTTTGCAAGTACCGACGGCTAACGAAAAACAAACCGCCGAAGCCACTAGGCGGGCTGCAGTGGACTTGTCTAGGGTTCCAAGACACTGGCCACAGCCTTTGTCTTCAGATTTGGGTTTCCTTCCTCATTGCTAGATGTCTTCGTTAAGAGAGTCTTTGGAACCGCTATTGTCTGGAGCCAATGGCTTAAACCTATTTCTACATAAATTATATAAATTTACATAAAGATACACAGTGAACCTAGGATATATCCCCATAGCGATTTAGATTAAGAAATATGTTCATAGATAAACTCCCAGGAACTGTTCCTCACCTTTCCAAGATCAGCTACAGCCCCGTGGTAACAGCCCCAAGAAACATGAAGTCCCTTAAGCAAACGCAGGTATTCAAGACTGTATGCATACTTGAGAAGGTTTCTGTCTTTCTTATTTTTGTTCCTGAGTCTGTGGTACTGAGGATTGACACCCGGGCCTTACGCTGCACCACAGAGTCCCAGCCACGGCTCATTGCCTGTAACTTCTAAGTAAATTTCTATGTTTAGGAAGAAATTGTTGAGCTGCTGAGAAAAGAACTGGTGGACACCCTAATTGCGGTAGCTTAAGTGACAAATACAGAAGGTGTAAATATTAAGTCACGACCATAACTCCCTTAGCCGAAACTTGGTTTTAGCAAATTAGAATGGATATGATCCACAGAACACTTTACATAAAACAGAACAGATGAAAAAAAAAAAACCCTATACTGTCAAAACCTAAAAATACCGCTCTTAGCTGAGGCTAGATACTTGCTTTTAAATTAAGAGAAGGGGAATAAAATTTTTACTCTAAAAGATTATAGTCATTTTTAAGACTTTAAAAACCATTCTTCCTTGACACACACTTTTATGGAGTAAGCGTTAACTTAGTATTTCCCTAAAAAGTTAAGATCAAAATACTGAAAAAAAAACCCAGCTTTATCCCTTCAATAAGTAAACTCAATCTTTCGCCACGATTAAAATAAAAAAAAAAAATCAAAGTTGTCAAGACCTCCCCCCCACACACACACACACACTTTTTTGAAGCCATTTCATCGTTTTTACAGACCGTGAGCTGGGGCAAATAAAGCCGCGTCTTAGAGGCCTGCGGCCATGAATCACTTACACTTTCTTCCGTCTGCTCCTGAGTCCTCCCTTCAGGCTTCTTGTCCAGGTGTCACCCAAGTGTCAGCTCTGGTTCAGGTCCTGCAGGCTCTGGTCATCTCGGAGTGGACGCTGTTCCCTAAGCCAGGTCAGGGTACACTATGCTAATGACTCTGGCAACCGTCCAATCAAAATCAAGATGCTTTCTGCTAGGGACAGGTAGGAGCAGCCTGTCTCTTCTCCGGGTGCCAGTCATGTGATGAATATTCTATGGGATGCTTCTGAACTTTCCCCTCTTTTATTTTAAGAGGATGTCTAACTTAAAGTGATGGAGGGAGCGGGGCGGGAATGTCCTGGGAAGATGTACAGATCTTTTTCGCTTTTCTCCTGGTAGTTGTGTAGGTCAAATCCAAGAGCCACCGAGTCACAGAAGATGAGTTTCCCATCATTTGTCCTGCCTGCGTGTGAGAGAAGGCAGACACAGACTCCATGGTGACAGCGGAAATTATTGAAATAGTTTTTAGACAGCTAACATCCCCTGAACCAGAAACATTGAGTGCTATCCTACCAACCTAATCCGTTAGCGTACCAAGCCTTCTGATTAATTCAATTCTTTCTCAAGATGTCCTCAGCGAGTTCTTGCCTCTAGAAATATCCTCAGGACACCAGGGTGCCTAGCTCCTCTCCTGTGTCAGTCTGGGTTGTATGCTGGGCTCTGGAGACAGAAAAGAGAATCAAGACATCAAGAAGTTCGGTATAGCTCAGGGTGCTGGGGCAGGGCTGTAATTTTAGAAGGCAAATCGAGAGTGTCTCTGTGAGTTCAAGGCCAGCCTGGGCTGGACATCAAGCCCCTCTCTGGTGGATCTTTTCTCACTGCCATGTCTAAACCTTATCCATCTTTCGGAACTTGTAACATGCCCTTCCGATCCCTTCCAACGTTGCTCTAAAACACATGACTTCTCATCTCAATAGCATTCCAGAACACCTCTCTGTATAGCTCAGAGCCAACATTTTTTTATAATGACAAAATAAAATCAGCATCTTTTTTTTTTTGGTCATTGTTGCTAATTCATAATGCAAACTTTTAGGCATCCACACTACTACATTTCGTCATGTCCTCTCAAACTCCCGTTTTGTTCTATATATTCCAGATGTAGATGCTGTTTTCTTAACCCTAATCCTACTGTTTGTGGGATTGCCTCTCCTTGTGGGCACGGATCTCTGCTGACTTCCCAGCAAGGATCTGTTTGAGTTGAGGGGGTTTTCTTCACAGGGAGCTCTGCTGGGTCCCAGCTGCACTGTCAGAGTCATCCCTGTCCCAAGCACTGGTCCTACCTGGTGACAGCAGAGTGAGCTCTGTATCCTAAGGATGAGGTCTCAACTTGCCACTCCTGACCTCTGCCTACTGACTCTGCTGGTCTCAGACTCGCTATGTAGCAGAGGCTCACTTTAAACTTTTGGCCCTCCTTGCCTCCTCCCTCTCTCAACTGTCGGGCTTACAGGGAGCAGCACACACAGTGTGTTGATGTGGCTAATGGCAGCATTAGCCATAGTAACCTCCCTTGACTGCGCTCTCCCGATGAATCAGATGCCACGCTGGGGCATTTCCCTAACTTACATGTGGTACTCACCGCATCTCTACCAGCCCCTACTATGCCTCCTTGGCAGGTACCGCCAGCATGTTCACCTAGGTACTGTTCTTATATGTCTTGCTCACAAAGAAGGAGATTAAACCTCAGAGAAACAAAACTGCATGGTCAAGTTTCCCTTGACCATGAACTGCAGCGGACCCTGATAGGCCAGACATCCTGTCTCGTCAGGGCCAGCCTCTTTGCAAGCAGAAGTCTCCATGTCCCCTTTCCACTTCTGCATCCTTCCTGGACAAGGAACCTGCCTTAAGCCATGTGGTTAGAAGCCTTTCCTCTCACAGTCCCTGTCCATCTGCCACCAGTCTATGGGGGTTTTTCTGGCTTATTCCATGGGTGTAACAGTGATGCTCTATGCTTGGGGTGGGAATTGTCTCTTGCACCAAATCGCTAGCCATTACATCCCAACAACATCCTACTCTTGGTGGACTTATAACCCAGGTCTCAGCCATGTTCGCCATTGTCAAATAAGAATCATATCTGCAAGAATCATAACGGGGAGAATCATAATGTGAGCCTCGCTCTGGTTCAGGACCTCTCAGTCACTCTTGGTATTGATGGCTCTGCCTAGCTATGACCTCTGGTTTCTACCCAGTGCAGGGACTTCTTCCACACTTACAACTGTCCTTCCAGAATCTGCTTCAATCAGTGCTCCAGAGTCTAATTCTCTCCTTCAGCCATTCCTGGTCTCTTTATGGAGAAGCCTTATTAACACTCATTGTGACTTAGGTATCATACCAGATTAATCCTTACAACTGCCTCAGTAAATAGATATTATTAAGCTATATTAGTTGAAACTATAAAGAGGCCCAAGGAGGATCAGAGTCAATTTTTATAAGACCGTTAAGTAACCAAAAGATTTTTTTTTTATCCCAAAGCACTGATTAAAGGAGGAATATCAACTAGAGATGGGTGATGTTAAAAAAACATCTCCTGGGCTATGGAACAAAACTGCCTGTTATTCTGGCTCCTTCTGTGACCAGCATTCTAGCTGCCTCCTTACCTTACCCTCGTTTACAAACCTGCCTTCCCCTGAGGCTATCTCTTAGAACTCTTTGTCCCTTCTGGGATGGGACCCAGCCTCACCCAGCTTCTCCCTGGAATTTTCCAAATTAGAGATGGAAAAGGTGAGCCTTTCATCTGGGATGCCGAGTGGAAGGCTGACCTCAGACCTGCTGATGAACAATCTCTGCCGCACAGCAAAGCAGGAGAGGATGGAGCCGGCCAGAGGAGGGAGTGGCTAGGAGGGGAGCAGAAAGCCTGGACACCAGCCCAAGGCCAGCTGAGTCCTCAAGCATGCCACTGGGTGACACAATACATGTCTTGCATACTTTCAATCCTTAGAACTAGGGTTTTCAACATACACCTGAAAGAGATCTGTGAACACACCCCCAGCTCCTAGTCCAGGAGCCTGGAGCTCGCCCATGCTTCTAAACGAACCACCCGCCTTTGTCATTACCAGTCTAAAGGTGAGACTGGGTTTGTCTGATGTACCTTAATATTAGTAGAGGCTTTGTGAAGCCTCACCCAACTCAGCATGAAGGACACAGAGAAGGACCGCACTATGAGCCCTCGTAGATGCCCAGCTCCTGCTGATCCAGAAAGACTCAAAGGATGGTCCAGAGATCCCTTTTCTGCCATGTGCAAAACCGAACTTCAGGGTTTTCCTCTAGGGTTCTGCAGATGTTAAACGTGAAGCCTTAGGCGATTTCTCCAAGTACTACAAACCCCTGCAGTTCCAAAACCAACCTGGGGCATATCAACGTGGGTTCTTGCCTGTTTCTGTTCTAAGAAAGGAGAGGTTGGCCTGCGTTCTCTCAGGCTGTCCCAGATGACAGATCTGGCTGCCAAGTGAGATCCCTAGCTTCCCAAGGGAAGTCCCTGGGTGTCATAGTGGTCTGTGGAAAATGGTCTGAAGCTGGAAAATAACGGTTTTCGGACTGAAGAACGGTTCTACCAATAGAAACTAGAATTAAGACATGTGTATCTTCTCTGGAGCCTACAAACCAGAACTATGAACCCAACTGTTCTCCCGTAAAATTGTTTTCTTTTGTTGTTTTTTTTTTTAGATTAAAATAGTAATTTTATTTTATTATTGCTTTATAAATAATACCATTCAAAATTTCCACCTCCTCCTCTCCTCTCATTTCCCTCCCGCTCCCCCACTCACCCCTCCCCTTCCCCTCCAGTCCTAAGAGATGGCAGGGTACCCTGTCCTGTGGGAAGTCCAAGGTCTTTCCCCCTCCATCCAGGCCTAGGAAGGTGTGCATCCAAATAGACTAGGATCCCAAAAAGCCCGTACATGCAGTAGAGACAAATCCCAGTGCCATTATCATTGGCTTCTCAGTCAGCCCCCATTGTCAGCCACATTCAGAGAGTCCAGTTTGATCACATGCTTGTTCAGTCCCAGTCCAGCTGGCCTTGGTGAGCTCCCATTACATCAGGCACACTGTCTCAGTGGGTGGACCAACCCCTCGCGGTCCAGACGTTCTTTCTCATCTTCTCCCTCCTTCTGCTCTTCAAATGGACCTTGGGAGCTCAGTCCAGTGCTCCAATGTGGGTCTCTGTCTTTATCTCCATCCGTCGCAGGGAGAAGGTTCCCTCTGGATGGATCTCCTCAGTACAGGAGCATGAACTCTTGCTGGGCCAAGGTCCTGTAAAATTGTTAAACAAAAGTGGAAAAAAAACAAAAAGTCAAAACACCGCAGGCACAGTGGCACACACCTGTAACCCCAGTCCTCTGGGAGATGGAAGCAAGAGGATCAGAAGTTCAAGGTTACCCTTAACTGCACATCGTTTGAGGCTAGTCTGGACAATGTGAAAATCTGCCTTAAAAAAAAAAAAAAAAGGTAAAGGCCCATTCCTGTACTTTAGATGAATAAATATTTCAAAAATAATTAGTTAAAATTTAAAACCCTACCTACAAATTGACAGTTCATTCACCAATAGACTGAAAGTTTTTTAGTCAGTCGGCTCTGAAATTTTTTTGAATTATATTCTAACACACAAAAAAAGCTAGGTTGTTTTGTATATCAGACTGCTTCTGTCTGAAAAGTTATCCAGGTACTTGGGAGATTTACTTTGTCTGGGAGTTCTTAGAGGCCAGAATTGATACCAACCATCTCTTAAAAGTTAATCTTCAAATATTATTCTAAGTTTTCTTTGGTCAGAAATATTTGAGCCAGGTAAGGATTTTCCTTAGTGCCACTTCGGAAACCTACTGTTATTAGTTCATGTAATGTAGCTAGCAAAAATCCATGTACTGCAGGAGAAGACAGACTTTGCTTTTAAGTTCCATGTGCAGGTCTCTTCGCTATCCCTTAATCTATCCTAGCTAAATTGAAGGGAACTCCTTACAGAGATTTACTTCTCTTCAAAGCAAAGGCCGGGACCTATGAGAATGCTCGGTGGGTAAAGGTGTTTGCTGCCTGATAACCCAAGTTCAAACCCCAGAACATGGTGGACGGAGAAAACTGACTTACCCAAGTTGTCCTCTGTCCTCTACGAGTGACACACACACACACACACACACACACACACACACACACAATATCGATATTTTTATAAAGAAAAAACTGATGTTTTCAGGTTAAACACAGCTGAACTACTGAATATAGAAAGTCCTCTTCTCCCACTCATCACCGATTGAAGCGTCCTGAGCGGCATCTGTAGTCATTTGTGGGTAGTGGAATACAACTGACCAGCTAAAAAGTTTTGTTCATTTTTTGAGACTGTGTCTCTCTCTCTATGTAGTCCTGGTTGTTCTGGAACTTGCTAGGTAGAGCAAGATGGTCTGGAACTCACAGACATCCACCTGCCTCTGCCTCCTCGGTGCTAAGATTAAAGATGTGTACCACCTCTTTAGGCAGTCAGCTAAAATGTTTAGGTCCATGTACTTCCTAAATTAAAAAAAAAAAAAAAAACAAGGCTGGGAGGTGGTGGCGCACGCCTTTACTCCCAGCACTCAGGAGGCAGAGGCAGGCGGATCTTTGTGAGTTTGAGGCCAGCCTGGTCCAGGACAGGCTCCAAAGCTACAAAGAAACCCTATCTCAAACAAAACAAAACAAAACAAAACAAAACAAAACAAAAAATTAAAAAACAAGACAAAATAGAAAATCGTAGTGTCTGTGAGTGGACTTTCAGGCAAAGGAGACACTACCCTGAAAATGTTTGTAAAAGTGTCCTATCCCAGGTGTCCCTTTGGAACCAAGGGAGAGGTGACTGCCCTATACCCCAAGCAGATTGCTGGCCTCATCTGAGATGATCTCATTTTACTTGCTGTACTAATCTTGACGTAATTTTAGAAATATAAACTCAGGATGAACACAGCAGAAAGTGTAGGCCTAGATTCCCTGCATCTACAAAGGCAGATGCAGGAATGAGACCTGAGGCCATCCACTGTGATATTGCAAGCTCTGTCACAAAAGCAAAATGCAACAAAGCAAAACAGGCAAGCAGAGATTTTTCTGATAGGGAACTGCTGATAGAGAGGGCCATGTAAATGAAAGAGCTTTGATGTTCTCAGGCCTTTTTTTTAAAGTAAAACCTGGTGATGAATCCAAAGCATTTGCAAACTGTGAAGGACCGTGCAGCTCAGGGACATCAAGCAATTCATGAGGGGAGGTGGCCACTGCTGCCATCCCTCTCCAGGGCGCTACCCAGCCCACCCCGCAGCCGGCATTTACCATTCCTCTTTAGGAATTGGTGTCCCCAGGTGTGACACAGAAGGCTTTTGTGACTGACTTTTGTCCCTTAGCATAATGTGGTCCAGGCTCATTCAGAACTTCCCTCCTGTCTGAGATGACAAAAGTTTCAATTTGCATGTGTGTGACACACCGTATTCATCTATCATCTGCCACATAGATATTAATTGCTCCACTGTGGTTAAATTCCAAGCCCTGGTCATCAGAAGGAGGAGCGTTTCAGAGGACCGTACAACTCTGAGCACGCGGTGCCCACCTCCAGCTGCCCTCAGCAGGATTCCAAGGAGAAGGAGAGAAACTGGGCATGGAGATTATTCCTGTGACTTCCGTCCTCTGGAAGCTGTGGGACAGGAAGACGATTGGCATCTGAGCCCAGTCTGCAAGGTTCCCAAGCCAACCACTGTGCCAGACGCTGTCTCAGAAACCAGCAGGCAGGATGGCTCAGTTGGTGAAGTGCTTGAGGCCTGAGCTGGATCCTCAGAACTTACACACAATAGAGGGAAAATCTGACCCCATAAAGGTATCCTATGACCTCCACACACACACCATGGTGTATGAGAGCACAGATGCGCTCGTGTGTGTGTGTGTGTGTGTGTGCGTGTGTGTGTGTGCGCGTACAATAAATAAATAAATACAATCTATACAAAATCTCTGTGTGTTCAAAATTCTAGGTCAGCAGGGCTGCATAAAAGACTATGGGGGAGGAAATTGTATTATTTTTAGTATAAGGTCTTACATACAGCAAGACCTTGGGGCATCCTAGACTGATTCCCCCACCCACTTACTTAGTCCAACAGCCCCTACTCAATGCTCACTCTCTAGCAAGGCCCACAGGAGAGGCGTTGTGGTGGATAACCGGCCTTTGAATTGTCTGTTTCTTTGTGCTTTGCTTTGTTTTTAAGATAGTGTCTTCCTAAGTAGCCGGCCTGAAGCTAGCTATGTAGACCTGCCTGGCTTCAGAGTTGCTGCAATCCCCCTGCCTCGGCCTCACTTCTCGTGCTAGGACTTCAGGTATGCACGACCAGGCAACCAGTATCAACAAAGAAAGAGCAGAAGAGACTGATGGGTGATGTTATGATGTTACGAAGAGCTCCCACTAAGAAGTACACTTAGAACGCTGACTAAAGAAATAGAGCCAGAAGGAGCTGGAGGAGAACTGAGGTCTCAAGGTGGGGGCCAAAGGCCAGCAAATCAGCTTCGAGTCCCCAAGCCTCCTCATGTAAACTCACTGCGGGTAGAACCCAGGCAGCAGCTCTTCCTGGCATGGGGGACTGCTCACGTTTTCTTTTTTTATGTTTACTTACGTTTTTAAAGAGGCGTGTGACCTTTGTAACAGTCTGATACTTGCCTTTTAAGTCAGAGGGTCGCAACCTGGGAGTCGCAACCCCTTTGGAGTTGCCAAAGACCATCAGAAAACACAGATACTTACATTACAATTCAGAACAGTAATAAAATTACAGTTTATGAAGTAGCAGTAAAAGGAATCGCATGGTTGGGGGTCACCACCACATGAGGAACTGTATTAAAGGGTCGCAGCATTAGGAAGGTTGAGGACCACTGTTTTAAGTGACTATAAAGCAGCCACCTCCTTTTTATAGGTGCTTTGTCTCTGCATTTTTTAAATGTTTTGTCCTTAGGACCAGTTTATTATTTAAACGTGATACAGTTCTCCAAGATCTTTGCTTACATGATTATATATGACAATATTTCCCATGTCAGAAGATGGAAATTAACCTTTTTTTTTTTGAGACAGGGTCTCACTATGTAGCCCTGGTTGGCTTAAAACCCCCATGTAGACAAGGTTGCCCTCAAACTCAAAGAGATATCCTGCCTCTGGCTATCAGTGCTAGGATTAAAGGTGTAGATGATTGCTATACCCACTCAAAGTAAACATTTAAAATATTTTGTAATATAAATGAACACTGGTACTCATTACTTTTGACAAAAATTCCCATGGGTGGATGGGTGGGGTAACAATAACTTCTAAACAAAAATAAACAAAGAAGTACTAGTTTTGAAGATTTTCACAAATGTCTTTAGTAACTGACCCGTCAGAAGGCAAGGTGATACCTCACGTAGGCGTTTGTTTTCAGCATGCTACAAATATTATCCATGTCCCATCGTCTCTGGACGTGCCTACCTCACAAGATTTGTAGTGAAGAAAGGCAAATACCATCCTGGTGTGTCATGAAAATAGCTCCAATCTTAGCTCCAATCTCCTTCAAGGGTGAAAGAGCCCCCCCCCAAAAAAAAAACCAAACAAACAAAAGAAGAAGAAAAACTTGGGCAGCATTGTCCCTTTATGTTATAGAAACTCAAACCCGGTCACAGGCAAGTCTCGCTGAGCGCTCATGAAGACACTAGGAGGTCGGTGTGTTTGTGAAGAAGGACCCGAGCCCCCCCCCCCCCCCCAGGGGCCAGCCTCAAAGATCACATGCTCAGATTCCTGTTAGACCTTGATTCCAGATAACTTCAGAGACACGGCAGAAGCTTTTCATCACACACCTTTACCCAGATAAACAACTGTCTGGAACACTCAAAAGAGTTTTCATTCAATGATTAGAATAGCTAACATTCTAGAGTGTGGTAGAGAAATGGTGACCCATGGAAATCCCATAGAAGGAAGCATGATTGCTGTATAGACGTGGCATACAGAGCGCAGCCTGGGAGGCAGGGAGTGGTTTGTGCTTTACTTTTCTCCTTGTGACTGGCAAACGGTTTTTCTTTCTACGGCTTGGGGCTCTAGGGTTGCCTCATCTGCAGCGAGAGATGCTATTTGAACTACCCGAGGCACGAAACGAACCCAATGATTGCTCAAGATGTTGGCTAATGAGAGGTTTTCATTTGCCAAAAATTCCAGTCATCCAGAAGGCCAGAAACACAACTGAACTCAGATGGTTCTTCTTGCCTCTGTTCTGTTTTTTGTATTGGGGGTGCAGGGTCAGGGCCTGGGGTCGGCTAGGCCAAGGCTCTCTCCAGCTACATTCTCAGCCTGTGCTATTCCATCGAAAGGGCTGAGCTCACCAAACAGCCTGGAGTCTCGTTTTTTAATGAAAGCTACCGTAGCCATCTATTTTCTAACTGTTTCAATTTTGTCAGCATCGACCACTTCAGACATGAGGTCAGTGGACACATGGAGCCAGAGGTCCACATGGGATATGTTTTGGCCACTTGCTGACATAAAGCGCGTATGATGGGAACTCTGGGAAAGCAGGCGCCCTAGCTGCTCATTTACGTGTTATTTACCTTTTGTGGCCTGTTTTGTTGTTATTGTTTTTTTGTGTGTGTGTGGGGGGGGGGCGGTCTTTTGTAGCCTGAGTTGGTCTCAAACTCTTGTCATGATCCTCCTGCTACCATTTCTCAAATGTTGGAATCACAAGACTGTATCACACCTGGGAGGTTACTTACCCTTTTCCTTCCTTCCTTCCTTTCTTTCTTTCTTTCTTTCTTTCTTTCTTTCTTTCTTTCTTTCTTTCTTTTTTATTGTGGTAAAAACATATAACATGTCAGATGTGGTGGCAATACCTATAATCCTAGAATTTGGAAGACTAAGGCAGGAGGACAGCCATGAGTTTTAGGCAAGTCTAGGCTACAGAGTAAGACCTTGTCTCAAAAAAAAAAATTAAATTAAAAGTTAAAAAAATCAAATGTAGAGGCTTCTGACATGGTTAAGGGGTCAAGAGCACTTACTGCTGCGCATGGGGTGCAGAGTTCTAATCCCAGCACTCACCGCACATACTGGGTGTTTTGCACATGCCTGCAACTTCAGCTTGGAGGGATCTGACGCCTCCTTCTGGCCTCTACCTGTGAAGGTACATATAACTTCTTCTCTCTTTCTATCACACACACACACACACACACACACACACACATTTTTAAAGTCTTTTAGAAATATATACCTATATCACAATATGTCCCCTTGAGCCATCTCAAATGCACTGGGAGCGACTTCAGCAAGGTCACACTGACGCACTGTTGCTACCCCCACTACCCACTCCAGCCCCCTGCAAAGCTACAGCCGTCCACACTGAACGATGCCTCCCTTCTCCAGCAACCACCTTTCTGTTTCCTGTCTTCACGATCTGACCACTCTGCGCGTCCTATGTAACTAGAAGTGCACAGTCTTTGTCTTTCTGTGGCTTCTTTCTACCCTGGGTCACACTGCTGTCCAGTCTCATCCACACTGTAGAGCGAATCAAGCTTTCTGTCTCTGAAGACGGAATAAGCCCCTTGGACATATAGACCACACAGCTGACTCATGCGCCCATTGACAGAGACTCGCGTTGTTTCCACTGCGACCTTCGTTTACAAGTTTACTCTTCAAGGGTGCTGGAGTGGACCCAGGGAGTCTGCGTGTTAAGCATTTGTTCAACCACCAAGCTACATTCCCAGATACAAGGTCAGCTCTTGAATACTGCTGGTGAAGTATGTTACCCTTACACAAAGAAGCAGCGCAGAGCAGGTTATAGTACTCAGGGATCAGAGATGTACGAATTGAGTTATGTCAAATTTGAGAAAAATTCCAATGTTTCAGAAAGGGACCACATTTTTGTCTTTACACTCTTTTCTTTAAAGAGGTATTACTAAACTGCTAGTTTCATAATATCAGGGATGTTACTACTTTTAACTTCACATTCCATGTAATACCAGCCCGGCCCAGCCCATTCTCCATCTCCTGGTGAGCTCTCTTCCCAGGCAGGTGGGCTGAAGGAGATTTTGCATCAGAGAGAGAGAGAGAGAGAGAGAGAGAGAGAGAGAGAGAGAGAGAGAGAGAGAGAGAGAGAGACAGAGAGAGAGACAGAGAGAGAGAGAGACAGAGAGAGAGAGACAGAGAGAGAGAGAAGTTGATGGGGAGGGGGGCACTCATAGTACAGTGTACAATTCAGAAATGTTTTTATCTGATTCACAACAGCCTTAGAAGAAAAATAAGTATTTGTGCTTTATTTACTTATGATTTGGGGGGGACTGAAATCAAGGCCCTGTGCTTGCTTAGCTACCACTAACTTCTCAGCCTCTCCATGCAATTGCACAGACAAAACAGTGGAGGATCTCAGTTGTCAATGTCAGGCCACGTGGGGTCAGGGACATCAGCTCTTTCAGTGATCCCCCCCCCCCCCGTCTCTGTCCTTGTCATCTCAGGAGCTGTGACTGAACAGGGAAACCACCTCACTACAATGAATATAAGCTAGAGAGCATGAGGTCTTTTGAGCATGTAATGTCATGTGACAGTCACAGCAGTGAGCACTTGTGAATGTGTTTGTGTGAGATCTAACGCGTATGTTTAGAAAATAATAAAGGGACCCACTGTGTCCCATCAGGGATCTAGCAACAATAAGAGGAAATTATCAAAGGGGTGAAAGAAAGAAGATATAAAAATCCCATGCAAAGAACATCATTTTACAAGCCAGTCGTGGTAGCCTAGAAACAGTTGATTCCCTAAACTTACTGACCAGCCAGTCTAGACAACTGGGAGCTCTGGGACCATTGAGAGACCCTGCTCAGCAAATAATGTGGAGAGTACTAGAATAAGTACCTGATGCCAACCTCTGGCCTCCACCCATGTGCACACACAAGTGTGTGGGCACCCACACATGTACTCGTACATACATATACTATAGACTCACACAATAAAGAATAAAGTTAAAAGAAAAACAATTATTCTTGGGTCTTTGTGCTTAGAGTGAGTGATCGTGGTGGTTGATCCAAGCCGGACTACCCACAACAAAGCTGAGGCTATCCCCAAAGAGCTGCAGATGCCCCAGACTTTCTCCCTGAAGATGGTAAAATTTTGTGGAGGCCTAGCCTGCCTTCCCTCTATCACCATGTGAACCCCATCCCAAATGAGACCTCTCCTCTGACTCATGAAACCTTGACTGATGGGTGTGGTGGTACAGACATTGAGGAGGCTGAGCCAGGAGGATTGCAAATTCCAAGTGAGCATAGCAAGACCGTGCATATGTATATGCATTGTATGTCTAAGCATTGGCTATGGTAGTGTGTACTTGGTTTTTTTACTCTTTGGGTGCCCACCATCCAGCTCCCAAATAAAAACACAGATACTTATTCTTACTCATGAATGGCCAGCCTTAGCTTGTTTCTCACCAGCTTTTCAAACTTAAATCATCCCGTATCTCTTTAACTACATTTTGCCTCTGTGCTTTTTCTCTTCCTTTTTTTTTTTAACCTTTCTTTATTCTATATGTTTCTTTCCTTTTTACTCTCTGGCTGTCTGTGTAGCTGGGTGACTGGCCCCTGGCGTCCTCTCCTCCTTCACTCACTCCTCGCTCGTCTCTGAGCCTATATTTCTCCTCTGAGTTATTCCCTCGGTCTGGCAGCCACACCTATTTCTCTCTCCTGCCTAGCTATTGGCTATTCACCTCTTTGTTAAACCAATGAGGTGTTTCAGGTAGGCAAAGTTAAACAAATGTAACATAAAAGAACACAGCACAGCCTTGCATCATTACACAAATATTCCCCAGCATAAATGAATGTAACACATGTTAAGCTAATATTCCACAACCGTGGTGCCGCTGGTTGTGGCAGTAGGCAGGAAAGGATGAGAGGAAGGGAAGAAGGGAAGGGGACCAAGAGCATAAGCCCAGCGGCTGGGCATGGTGGCATGGAACTGTCGTCTGGCACGTGGGCAATAGAGGCAAGGTGATCAGGAGTTCAAGACCAGGCCAGTTTTGTGAGTTCAAGGGCAGTGTGGGCTACATGAGATTCAGTGTTGAAAGAAAGGGAAGGGGAGGGAAAAAGAGGAGGGAGAAATAAGAAATAAAAAAGAGGGGGGAAAAAGGAAGTTGTCTATTTTAAACTTTTGGAATTGGAAAGATGGCTCAGCAGTTCAGAGTCCTGGCTATTCTTCTGGATAACCGGGGTTCAGTACCCAGCACCCACACAGCAACTCACAGCCATCTGTAATTCCTGTCCTAGGGGATCCAGTGCCCTCTTCTGGTCTCCTCAGGTACCAGGCATCCACGTGGTACACAGACATATGTGTAGACTATGCACATAAAATAATAATAAAATTGTAAGAACCTGTAGTTGGTCTGCCTGTGCACATTCTTCCTCACCTAAATACTTTTTTCAAACACTACAGCAGCATTTAGAACAGTCCTGGGTATGGCAGGAGGGTGGGATGAGACCTTGGTAGAAGAGCAATTTGAGAGCAGTTTGGGACACCCAAGAGCCATCTGCTGCAGACTGAGCCAAAGCAGATGTGGAGGGAAAGAAGCAAGCTGGCTCAGAGACTTGGTGGAGGACACCCTGACAGACAGGAAAGCCAGTGGAGACAAAAGCACCAGCAAAGGCTGAAGAACTGGACAGTGGGGTTTTATTCCTGCACTGTGTATCAAGCAATAATCACACCCCGGCCCACATTTTCTCTTTGGGAAACGAAGAAGCTTTAGATTTGAATATATTTGGAATTTGAGGCCATAAGAAAAAGGAAAGACTGGAATGGGTACTCAGCTGCAATCAACCAAATTAAATGTATATCTAGTAATGAAACATGGGGACTTCAACCAGTTCCATCCTTGGGATGGCTTAGAACTCATACTTTGACTCTTCCGGCTTTCGTGACGACACTGTGACCCTGGAAAGAAGCGAGGATGGCCGAGGGCTCCCAGAGAAGCGGACATCTCTCTGACAGATGTTTCACAGTTTAGGAGCTGTTCCATTTCCTTGTCGCTTGAGGACTTTTTGATCCTGAGCTGACTGCTAAAGTGGGTGCTTTCTCATGAAAGGGTCACCCCCAGCAGTGAAGGAGTGTGGGAAAGAGGGAGGTGACGAAAGGGAGAGCTACTGGGAACAAACAAACAAAGAAACAAACAAACGGACCAGCCTTTGGTCTGGTCACGGTTTCAAGGTTTTACCGATCGTGTGACCCAGGACTTTAGACCTTAAAATCTTCCAGTGGGCGATGGTGGCACACGCCTTTAATCCCAGCACTTGGGAGGCAGAGGCAGGCGGATCTCTGTGAGTTCGAGACCAGCCTGGTCTACAGAGCTAGTTCCAGGACAGGCTCCAAAGCCACAGAGAAACCCTGTCTCGAAAAATCAAAAAAA
>NW_026067900.1:11359676-11418499 GCF_014885135.2 Alexandromys fortis | reverse complement strand
CAAAAAAAAAAAAAAACCAAAAACCTTCCAGTGGGTATGAGATTGACATGTTTGCTGCTGCAGTCACAGGCCACACGGTGGCACCCGTGTTTTGTGTGGTGACTCAGCTGCAATTCTTCCTGTGGCCATCGGGAGGAGTGCGAGAGCAGCTGGCTTCCTCGGAGGTAGCAGTTCCTAAGCGACTCTGCCTACAAATAGTTCCGCTGCTATTGGGATGAGGGGAAGCAGGAAGCAAATATTTGAGTCAGGGAAACATTAAGACAACGCTGTGCGCGTGAAGAAGGTTGGGAGTTGGGTGGGGAGGGGAGGGAGTGGAGCTTGCGTCAGAACAGGTGGAGGAGAGAGGACTCTTCCCGGGTCAGTTTTCTCCTACTATAGCGGACCCAAGAATGGACTTCAGGTTTGACTGTGTCTTTACCCGCTGAGCCATCTATGTAGATCCAAACAGGCTCTCTCACTGAATCCAGAACTAACTGGCTAGCTAGGCTGGCAGGCTGGAGAGCTCTAGGGCTTCTCCCGTCCCTACCCACCTCCACAGGAGCTGGCTCCCTGAGAATATGAACTCAGGTCCAGATGCTTGCACAGCAGACTCTTTCTTTACCAACCGAATCATGCATGAGCCCAGTCAAGATCACTCCTTTGAATATGGCCTCATTACCTGTACTATAACATTGGGCCGTCACTCTAAAACCAAGTTCAAAGATACCACCCCATCCTTCCACAGTGCAGTCAGGCTGATACTACTAGCTAAATATACATCTCCAATACATCTCTCCAAAGGTCTTCAAACTGCCACCCTGTGGATAGTCTTAACTTCCCACCTCTCTGAATAAATGAAGCCACCAGGCAGCTCTTCCTCAAATACACCGTTACACCACACTCACGTGGCCTGCCTTCTTGTCCCTTGTAGTAGGGCAAACAGTTATGGCTCTGGAGGGCACCCCTTTGTAAGCCTTGAATTTAAAAAGAATCCTCATCTCCATGGGAACAGAGCTCCCCCAATTTCTACCTTCTCCCCATGGGGACGCTCTCATTTCTGCCGGTTGTCCCCACTAACACGCAAACCCACAGTTTGTTATTCTGGTCCTTCATTGGCCCCGATATTCTGTCAGCGGAGGTCCCATTTCTTTCTTCCTCCTCTGACATACCTGGGAATTTCCACGTTCACCGCTGACTGCAAAGCTTCTGAATCTTTATTGGCTTCATTCCTACAATTAAGCTTTCGCTCAGACCGTTCCAAAGAAACTGTGGGACTTCACGGCCTCGTCCCAGAAACCTGTGGTCACATTGTCCAGCGCTGTCCCTGCCCTGACCTCATCTGCAGAGTGTGCTGCTGCACTAGGGGACTCCCAGGGACCATCGTCTGGCTCCCCCTCTGCCTCACTCTAAGGATGCTCCCTTTTCTACCCAGTCTAGGAATGGCAGGTGTTAGAAAGTTCAGCTCTCATGCTTCTTCCCGAACACAAGTGGTCCTTTGATGAGTACCACTCAGTGCCACGACTCCAAATATACTTCCTGATTTAACCGATCAAACTTCCAAACTTCATGATTTAACCTCTGACCTCCAACATCTCCACGTGGTTGCTTAGCTGACCCCAGAACTGATCCCCCCAGGCCACTGCTCTGCCCACCTTCCTGCAATAGTCTTTGGCAATCCCAGCCTTCCCCTTTCTCAGGCCACGCCCCACATCGAATCCCATGGGAAATCTTGTTGGCTCCACCTTCAAAACAGCTCCTTCACCTTGCACCAGAATAACACAATCCAGCATCCAGTGTGATCCTACAGAGGCCAGAGCGTTCCAAGCTCTGCTGAGGACTCAACACATCCCCCTCGCTTCAGTCAGAAAAGAAGCTCAGATTCTCAGAGAACCACAGGAGACCTCTCTTGGGTTCATCCAATAGAAAGACAACGTGACCCCCTCATTGCTGTATTTTACATTTCTTTGGAGCTATGATAATAAAGTCAAAAGGACGAGGTGAAGTGTGGCCTTAAAACTGGAGGAAGAGGCCTGCAGAAGCAGGCACGCACAGGGAAGAGCTCTCCCCAGGAGGGACAGCAGCATGGCCTTGCCGTAACCCAGCGTCACCTGACATCACCTCGCGGTCATCTGTTTTGAAATCCTGACCTCCCGAATGCATTTCCTAAGGGCGTCTTCCATTCACACAAGAGAAGCTACTAATCGTTGTCTTTTATTCTTAGATTTATTCATTTTATTTTATGTGTGAATGTTTTGCCTGCAAGCATGTATGTGTACCACGCGTATGCCTGGTGTCTCCGGAGATCAGAGCATTGGACTTCCTTATGCTGAAGTTATAGATGGTTGTGAGCTGCTGTGTGGGTACTGAGAATTGAACTCTGCAAGAACAACAAGCATTTTTTTGAGGGGGGGGGGGGGAAGGAGTGTGGGACTTTGAGGCAGGGTTTCTCTGTGTAGGCTTTGGTATCCTGGAACTAGCTCTGTAGACCAGACTGGCCTCGAACTCACAGAGATCCATCTGCCTCCTGAGCTCTGGAATTAAAGGTGTGCACCACCACTGCCCTGCAACAGGTGCTTTTAACCCCTGAGCCTTCTTTCCAGCCTTAGCCATCGCATTTTAGCTGCTTGGGCAAAGAACTTAGAGTCCAGGGGCACATGCCTTCTGTTTGCAGAAAAGCACGGCGATGGTGTACATAGTCAACACTCACATTAAGGTGGCCTGTTATCAGTCACACACCACACTTAACCTTGCAAAAGGGTGTCACATACGGTCAATATGTTGGTGGCATTGTGCCGAGCTAAGATTAGATTGTATCACAAGCGCAAAAGAGGGGGTATCGAAGTACACGTAGGAGGTGGCCCTGCCCTCTGGAAAAGAGGAGCTGGTGTCAGTTTCCACTCCTAAGTAGCCAAAAAACAAAAACTATCCCCACAAACTGATTAAAAAAATCTACTCCCCACAGAACTCATCGGTCCTTCAGGGAGAGCCGAGGCATCGCAGGCATCTGTAAGTCACAGCATGGAAGCTGCCCAGGCTCACACAGACAAGTCAGTTAGGAAAACAAGCAAAATTCTCCCCTGAAGACAAAGGCTTGGTGAGAAGGTTTTGCACACACCGGTGGGGCTTTCTCAGTCAACGGTGCAGTAGGATGTGGGGCAGAGGAAGGACGCACCAGAGAAGGTCAACTTAGAGAGTCTCCCCCCCAGCCACCACGCTCAGAAGTAATCACCGAATGACCCTGTAGAGAGAAACCAGAGACCACTGTGGGCCATTTATAGATAGACTCTTATGCATGGGGATTAAATAATAAGAGGTTTTCAAAAGGAATGAGAAATAAGTGAAATGTGTTTTAAATAAGTGAAATGTGTTTTAATAATAATGTTTTTAAAGTCTTAACATTTTATTTATCTTTTATTTATCTATCTGTTTATTTTTTTTTTTTTTTTGCATGAAGACTGGTGTGGCCTCTCTTCATTAAATGGATGGTCTGGAATATTCCATCCAAAGGCACTTACTCCACCTTAGTGATTCCTGTATCCTTTGCACACTGATGGAAACACTGCCCATGCATGTTCAACTCGCTTTTCCGGGCTGGGGACTGTGGTAGTTTGAACAGATGCAGCAAGTGTGAGAACCCTACTCTGACTTCCCTGGCTGACTCTAGTATAGCTGCTGGGGACCCGTCTATCCTCCCTCTCCCACCAATGAGGAAAAAGGCAGTAATATGCTTTAGTTAACCCAATACCACAGAATTACTGTTGTTGTCAAATGTCATCCAGACAAAAATAGCGAATCTTATGTTTGCGTCCATTCAGCCTTTCAAATGTGAGGTGCCGTCTCTTTGGACCAGCCACACTTCACGAACTTAGAGCCTCGTCTGGCTAGAGGTCTCTGTGTTGGCTAGAGGTGTGGTTGGAGCTGATAACCGTCTGTTTATCTCTCAGGCTGAAATCCAAGCCGCTCCCACCTTGCTCTCTGTTCCAGCCCTCAGGAAGGCTTCAGCTTCAGGGGTGTGATGTAGCAAGCCTTGGTCTGTATGATCTTTCTGTGGGTGCCCACACAGTTATCTTTTTCATCTCTGTCTGTTCACATGGCCCAATGATTCAGATGGCAGCCATTACACTTCCCACTCGAGCCTCGAGGTTCTCTTAACCGTTTGACACCCTCCCCTCCCCTCCACACATATCACCTCCGAAAGATCATATATTCTGTCAGAGCTTCTCTGCTTTCTCTTACCAGAAGACAAGCTCTGGTGACGATATGGCCTGAAACCCACAACAGTGCCTGGGACACAGTAGGCACCCTGTGGACACTTCTAGACCGAATAGATTAATGAGAAACTCGGTCTATCTTCCCAGAAGGTTTTCAGGCCAGGGCTTGGAGCCAAGATCTCACATAGCACAGCAGCGGCAGTGACCTTGAAGTGATGAAATGAGAGCAATCGAATCTACCAAATCTACCGGCTGTCACTGTGGAAAAGGGCAATGCAGCAGGAGGCAAGGCAGGAGGCAGCTGCTAAGTGTCTACTGTGCTCACAGGCATGTGCAGAGAAAGCTGTCACAAGAACATGGCTGCTTAAAGGTTGGGGGTCTGTCAAGAGGGACACTGTGTGCTGTGACGGATTACTGGGGACCCCACGCTAGGAACAGGTGGTGTGGTGGAGTCTCTGAAGGCAAATAGGGCCCTGGCGGCAGAAGTGGGTGTCTTCTTAGACTTCATGATCATGGGGTGGTTCCGTGGCTGCAGTGAAATGAAAAGATTACATTGTACGATGTGAAACTAGAGTTGAAACTTTCTTTACTCATTTGTATGTGTGTGTGTGCATGTGCACATGTGCATGTGTGTGAGTACACGCTCAAGTGCGTCCGTGTCCCGGCCCCTCCATCTGCTATGTCATCCCACAGGCACTCAGCCATGCCTTTTCATGCACACGGTGTCTTACATTACATGACATTACATGGTATAGAAGCCATATGACCTACATATTCCAAAACCCTTTACTCTTTGGCTCCTTAGAGAAAGTCTACTGCCGTCTACCACAGTTTCTCCACACTCCATTCCCACACCCCCCTATTCAAGGATGTCATCTTATCTTGTATCATTTTCTTTTGTCCCATAAAGTCACTCCCACTCACACATCAGACTGCCTTTGCTTATCTGGTTTTTAGGGGAGAAATAGGGGAGACGATGAAGGAAGCAACAGCAGACTCTGGGGCTGGGAGCAGGAAGGAACAGGAGAAAAGAACGCACAACACTTCGCCTTGACTGTCACCACCAGGAGGCAGTATTCCCCTCCACAGCAAAGCCTACCACCTTGTTGGACGTAGTAGTACCTGCCTGTAATCCCAGATTTAGAGGAACTGGTTCTAAATCAACCTGGATTACAAAGTGAGACCATCTCATAAAGTAGCAACAAATTCTGTCTCCTTTAAATCTTCCAAACCACCCTGTGGCAGTTTGAATGGAATTGGCCCCCATAATCTCATAGGGAGTGGCATTATTAGGAGACGTGACTTTGTTGGAGTAGGTATAGCCTTGTTAGAGGAAGATGGGGGTAGCTCTTGAGATTTCCTGTGCTCAGGATACTGCCCAGTATCTTAATCATCTTCCTGTTGCAAGATGTAGGACTATTCCTCCAGCACCACATTTGCCTGCATGCCACCATGCTCCCTGCCATGATGATAATGGACTGAACCTCTGAAACTGTAAGCAAGTCACCCCAATTAAAAGTTTTCCTTATAAGAATTACTGTGGACATGGTGTCTTTTTACAGGAATAGAAACCCTAACTAAGACAGAAGTTGGTACCAGGTATGAGGTATTGCTATGATAGGGTGGAGCATGTTTTTTGTTGTTGTTGTTGTTGTTTTTTAAGAGGAATTTGGACTTCGGTACTTCAGGTTATGAAAGCAGTGGAATGCTTTAAGCACCGCTTAATGGGTCATTCTAGTAGGAGCATGGAAGACAGAGGTGCTAAGAGTTATTTGAACTGTCAGGGGGCTCTAAGACGTTTTAAAGGAAAAGAATTTTAATATGTTTCCTAGAGATCATTCTTGTGATAGTTTGGTGAAGAAAGTAGTCCCCTTTGCCCTTGTCCAAAAAGTCTGTCTGAGGCTAATGTGAAGAGTTTTGGATTAATTCTGTTGGCAGAAGAAATTTCAAAACAGCCAAATATAGACTCTGTCATATGGTTCTTATGTTAACTTTAGTGAAGATTTATAATGAAAAGGAACAAACTGAGCAGGGTAAATTACAAGATGTAAATTTGGAGGAGAAAAAGAGCACCAAGAAGTAGAATGAAGCTAAATCCTGTGTTCAAGAAGATAAACTGATTAAGAGAGAGAATAAAGGGAGTGTTGACCTAACAGCAAGATGCCACCCAGCTAAGTTTCCAACTGTGGAAAGATTAAAGAAAAGCTTAGAGTCAGGTCTTTAATCCCAGCCTGGTCTACAGAGCAAGTTTTAGGACAGCCAAAGGTTAGGCAGTGAAGGACAGAAAGTTGGTGAAGATGTAATTGAATAAGGGGGCCATGGTCCAGCCCCAGAAAGCAGCAGAACTTGACAGGTTTGGCCCCATGCTTCTAGCTTTAGAGTTAAGTATAGCAGAAAGAGGTTATGGAATTTCCCTCCTCACCTAAAGAAAGTCGCTGAGACAAGCGTGTGTCAGGGGTGTCCCTAAATGGAGGCCTAGTAGAGAGGCCATTATGTGAAGTTGTGAAGCTGAAGCCTGGATTGCCTTGGGGACCCAAGATATTGGAGATGCCAGAGTTGTGGAGCACCTGCCAAGAAGAGCTGCTAACAGGGGATGGAAGCAGCCGAAGAGAAAGACATGTGTTGCAGTCAACAAAGCTGGAGAGTTGGCGATCTGAAGAGCGTTTTGACATCAGACATGGATATTCTAAGTGTGGAGTTTTCCCAACTGATGTTTGGTCTTGCTTTAGTCCCATATTTCCTCATTGTGCTTCTTTCCCTACATTTTGGAACAATAATGTATATCCTGTGTTAGAAGTATGGGATCTGCTTTTTGATTTTAATTTTTACAGGGGATTACAGTTAGAGTATATGAATCTGTATATTGCCATGTGGCAGTGGCTTACCGGCAAAGTTTCCACATGTCTTACTCTAGCGGCAGATCCATGGTGTCTCCCTGTCTCTGCCTTCATCCTCCCAGCATTTTGTCCAGTTCCCTTCCTCCGCCTACCTAAGTTCTACCCTATCAACAGGGCAAGGCAGTTTCTTTATTCATTAACAAATAAAATCAACATATATAGAAGAACCTCCCATACCACATGCCCAAGAGCACCTTGAGGGGGAAAGGGTTTATTTGGCTTACCTATCCTGAATCACAATCTATTGAGGGAAGCCAAGGAAGGACACCAAACCAAGCAGGAACCTGGAGGAAGAACTGAAGCAGAGGCTATGATGGAGTGTTGATTACTGGATTGCTCATCATGGCTTGCTCAGCCTGCTTTCTTATAGCACCCAGAACCACCAGCCCAGGGTTGTTCCCACTCACAGTGGGCAGGGCCCTCCTATGGGCCCTCCCACAGCAATCACTAATTTAAGAAATGCCTGTAGGTCTCCTTACAGCCCCATCTTTTGGAGGCATTTTCTCAATTGAAGTTGAGTTCTAGCCAGACAGTTCTAGCCTGTACCAAGTTGACATAAAACTAGCATCACACACCTCCATCTCTACTCTTCTATGGACATTATTGCTTCATCTTCCAACTGCTGTGGGCCTCTTCACAGCCTCATCTAATGAACAACACAAAATCAAAATGGGGGGGGGGAAGGAACCAAGCTTAGCGTTTGATTACTACACTGCCCTCTCTCTCTCTCTCTCTCTCTCTCTCTGACAACCTCTTCTCTGTTTCCTAAAAGGATCGTGTCACTCCTTGGAAGAGTATATATTTCAACAGGAGATATTCTATTAGGTTCTCTAGGGTGCAGAGAGTCCCAAGGGTCTTCTTGGAAGGGTGAGAAGGGGTTATGAATTAGAAGATGGGCTGGAGAAAAGGCTCGGTAAGGAAGAGTGCTTGTTACTCTTACAGAGGACCTGAGTTTTGTTTCTAGCACCCCAATTTTTTTTTAAATGGAGAGAGCTCTAAGAACTAATTAGAAAATGATGGCTGCTCTGTACTGAGCACCCCAGACAGGTTCACAGTGAAGCAAAGAAGGCTGTAGGTAGGGTGGCTGGGACAAAAGGAGTCATTCAAAGGGCGGATGAGAGAATCTCAGGGGACCGCTCCCTAAATTTGCTAAGCACAACCACCGATCCCAGCAGGAGTTATCTGAAGAAAGAGATCTATTCCCAAAGTGTGTAAGGTCTGGATATGGTGCTGGGCACTGAAACGGAGCCTCACTCACACTCAGCACGTCCATTGCAAGATGATGAAAAGTATGATTTGGTTTATAAAAACAAAAATGCTTTCTTGTGGGCACCAAAACCTGCATTTCACATATTTTCTGTGTCCTGAAACAGTCCTACTTTGAGTTTGGCACCCATTTGAAAATGTAAATATTATTCTAACTCAAGAGTTCACAAGAGTCGGCACCAGACTTTATCACTGCAGAAATTTTCTACAGACAGACAGTTCTGGTTAGGTGGGAATCGCCCATCCCTTCCTGGCCTTTGCACCACACAGTCACCATGGCTCACACCACAATTCTCACCCATCTCTCCATTGGCACAAACTGCCAGAGTCTTGGTTCTGTGTGACAAATGGAGCCTCATTGTGGATGCTGCAGGATGGAAAACATTGGGAATCAGTGAGCCCGGGAACAGGCTGACCAATAGGAGCCCACATCTGGTCAGGCAGGAGCAAAAGTGGGGTCTCCCGTCTGACTCAGGCCACACAGGAGAGATAGAGTACAGTACATCTGTGGGGGCGGTGGGTGGAACACTTAACTCAGGAGAGGTCAATTTAGAAGTTCTTCCAAGGGCTGGAGAGATGGCTCAGAGGTTAAGAGCATTGCCTGCTCTTCCAAAGGTCCTGAGTTCAATTCCCAGCAACCACATGGTGGCTCACAACCATCTGTAATGGGGTCTGGTGCCCTCTTCTGGCCTGCAGACATACACACAGAAAGAATATTGTATACATAGTAAATAAATAAATAAATATTTAAAAAAAAAAAAAAGAAGTTCTTCCAAGCTCAAGTGGGGGACCCGTGGGCACCCAGCCTCAGTCAACAGCTCCCAGGACCTCTGGCAATTGGATATCCAGACCTCGGTTGGTGGAGGGATTGTAGTGGGACCGTGTCTCTCCCGAGAGGGCCACACACCTGAAATGGAGGCTATGACCCAGGGGTAGGGGGTCTCAGGTCTCACCTTACATCCTGGTGATATGAAATTCTCATCACCCAAACTTTTCTGTGCCACTACTGCCTGGCTCGACCAATCGTTTAAATGGTTTCCTAACTGGCCATTTCTCTCCCCATCTCTCCTCACCTCATCTCTGTACTAAAATCTGACACTCAGGAGGAAGAAGCAGGGTGGTTGTTGCAAGTTCCAGGTCAGATAGTCTATGTAATGAGTTCCAGGGCAGCCAGGGCTACAGAGTGAGAATCTGTCTCAAATAATAAATAAACAAGCAAATGCCCTAAATATACTTTTAAAAAAAATAGTAAAAAATCCAAGTGCATCTGGCCCCATCAGTGCTGCAGTGGAAAACTCTCATTCTATAATGGGATCCTAGTCCCCTCTCTCACTGACTTCCCTCAGCTACTAGAAACCAGAGCCGCTTTCTGGGCTCAACTCTAGGCAGACTCCGTTCTTCCCAGTCCACCTGCCTGGTCTCTGAACATCTCCCCAGCAACGGCCATTTCTCTCCTAATCTCTCCTCACCTCATCAAGTCGCAGACATTACTGCATGTGTGCCCTCTTCCATCATCCCCCTGCCTCCATCCGGGCCGGGTAACAAACTCTCAAACAGTAGCTATAAAAACCCTTCTAAACGGAAACTGGGTTAAAACCGTCCATCTCCCGGCTTTCACTCTGAGCGAAGTCCCTCTAATGTGGTTGTTCTCAGCCTTCCTAATGCTGAGACCCTTTAATACAGTTCCTCATGTTGTGGTGACCCCCAACCATACAGTTATTTTCATTGCTACTTCAGAACTGCAATTGTGCTGTTATAAATCATAATGTAAATCACTGATGTGCAACCCCTGTGGCCTCCAAAGCTTTACTTATTATTCTTGCTCTCAACCCCTCTTACCCTTGACCGTGTCTCTGGCCGCCCTTTATCTCAGGACAGCACACTGGCCTCCACCCTGGCTCTAGAATCAAAAAGGCCCTCCCTATCCTGGGCCATCGCGCTGGTTGTCCCTCTACCCACAATGCTTTTCCCTGGATAGCTGAGAGTTGAATGGTTGGCCCGTCACCTTCAGGCTGCTGTCCTGTCCTCTCTTCATTGGCCTTCCTTAGCCTCTGGATTCCTCTGCCTCGGCTGCTTGGCATTGCTCTGTCAGTGCCTGACAAACTGAACATGCACTGCTGATCAGTCAGTGTAGTAGAATGTGACCTTTTGCGAACCAGTGTGTTTTGGTCTGTGTATTCATTTTATTTCGTTCCAAGTATGTGTAGCCCTTAAATAGCCTTCCCCTGATAACTGTTGAGTGAACAAGGTGTGTGTCGCCTGGAGCACACCGTCTTTGTGTTTCCACTTCCTTCCCAGGTGCTGACCATCCCCGTAACTCGTGTTACCTACCGGTCATCAACCCACTTAAAGCCCAAGTTGCGCAAATCACATTAAGTTGAAAGTTGAAACCGGGGCTCTAGGTGTACATGGGTCGGTAAGATGATTTATTGTTTGCTTATCGATCAACTTAGCAGACACGCTTTGATCTGCAGAGGACTTGGGACTGCTGTTTAGGGTGAAATAAACAGGCCATGGTTAGGTAACTGCCCTAATTTGATGGGCGTCCCGAAGAGTTCAGGATTCCAGCCTCTCGAGACAGATGGCATGGTTTGCTGAAATCTGAAGGAAATTCTCCTAGCCCAAAGTGTTAGCAGGGAAGGGCTTAGTTTCCCTGTCAGCCACCAAGCAGTAGAACAGATGTCCAGCTGTCTGTCTTCTTTCATTAGTGCAGTCGGACTCTACCAAAACTCAAAGGACTCCAGCCTGCTCCGTCCTAGAACAGGCTGTGCTGGTTAAATCAGCACCAACATTCCTGAGCAGGAGGCTGTCTTCTTAAGGGCAGAGGAAAGGGCGGGGAGGAGCCCAGCTCAGGAATGCGACTGCAGCAGAGACTCACAGCAGAGCCACACAGCTTGCTCTCGCAGGGTCCCAAGCGTCCTTTCCTCTCCCCGCCCCCCAAACCGCTCCCCCACCCCCACCTTAATTCTGGGCTTCATTCTAGCTGTGAAAATTTTATTTTGGGTCTTTGTTGTTTGTTTGTTTTTGAGGCAGGGTCATACTTGTAATCAAGACTGGCCTTTGGACTCACGGCAATTCTCCTGCCTTAGCTGCCGCAGCACTGACATGACAGGAAGAGCCACCATCACCAGTTTAAACATCAGACTTAAGAGCATATAATTTACTGGGCTATTTGATGGCTTAGTGAATAATAGGGCTTGCTGTGCAAGCCTGAGAATTTGAGGATCCAATACCCACGAGGAAAGAAGGGCCTTATGCCCACCCAGGTGCTGTGAGGGTCAGAGACAAGAGGGTTGCTGGGGTTTGCTGGTTCTCAGCCTAGATCCAGGTCCAGTGAGTCTCCAAAGAATAAAGTAGGGAATGATAGAGCAGGACACCCCATAACCTCCTTGACTTCTGTGAGCATATGTGTGTGCACACACGTTCATACACCACATGTACAAAAATAGCATTCTCACAGAGTAAGCCAAACCATCTCTCAAACCCTCTTTTGTGGTTTTTAAGACAGGGTCTCACTCTGTGTAGCCCAGACCAGTCTCAAACTCACGGCCTTCCTCCTGCTACAGCTTCCCAAGTGCTAAAACTACTGTCTGTGCCACTAGGCCTAGCAATATTCTACATATAAAAAAAAGTGTGTGTGTGTGTGTGTGTGTGTGTGTGTGTGTGTGTGCAGAAGGCAGAACTCAGGAAGAGCAAATCCAGTTTCTCCTTAAGAACTAGGGAATTGTAAGGGTCTTTGGGAACATCTTCTTCCCCTAACTTAGCGTTAGCTACTTTGAACAAAACATTTCTTGGTCTGGCCTTGAACATTGCATGTTGGTCCTGGTGCAGGGATGGGAAAGGAGGGTAATGGCTGCAGAATAAGTGACTGGCCTTTGTGTCAGGTCAGCAGGGTAAAGGAGATGCTGGAAGTGTGTCATCTTGCAGTTTTTCCATGTTTATTATCTAGCCTCTCTTCCTATCTATCTGCCCACCAGGGAATCTGTCTAACTCCTAGACCCCTATTATGGAGGTCAGACCCTGGGAAAACAAACAATCTTATGGGAGTGAAGCCCAGAGTATTAGGGAAAGCATGCTTCTGACAGAGAGAGACCCAACCGATGCTCATGGAGGTCTGATAGCAACTGCACTGAAGTGGAGATTCTGGGAAGTCAAAGTACAGTATCTCGTTAAAGGGATAATTATTCCTCCCATTTCTTTAGCATAGCTGTTGGCATAGCTGGATTAACTCCTAAGGGAGGAGGCAACTGCATGTTTCCACCCAAAGAGAGATCCAATCCCACTCTTTCCTGTAGCACAGGCACTGGGTACATGTGTTAGGCAGAGGTCAGCCTCACATGGCAGTCCTCAGGCGCCTTAGAGTTTTTGTTTGAGACAAGGAGTTTCATTGACCCGCAGTGCTGACATGCAGTTCAGGCTAGTTAGCCTGTGAACTCTCAGAGTTGCATCTGCCTGCGATCCCATCCTACCACTGTTGGGATTTCAGGTGGGCATCATCAACCTGGCTTTTTATGTCGGTTCTGGAGATGCTCAAGCCTGCCAGGCAAGAGCTTTACCAATGGAATCATTTCCCCAGCCCATTTTCCTGATCTCTCTCTCTCTCTCTCTCTCTCTCTCTCTCTCTCTCTCTCTCTCTCTCGTGTGTGTATGTGTGTGTGTGCGTATGTTGTCTGCATATATGCCTGTGCACCACAGAAGCCAGAAGAGGGCTTCAGATGCCCAGAAACTAGAATTGAGGTTGTGTGCCTCCACGTGGATGCTAGGACTCAAACTCGTTAGCAAGTGCTTGTAGCCACTGTGCCATCCTTCCACTCCCTTAAATACATTTTTATTTGTTCTTTGAAATTTTCCTGCCATGTGTTTTGATCACATTCACTCCCCTCTGACCCCTCCCAGATCCACCCTCCCCCATCATTTTTGTGCTTTTTAAAAGTGGGTTTAGAGGGGCTGGAGAGATGGCTCAGAGGTTAAGAGCATTGCCTGCTCTTCCAAAGGTCCTGAGTTCAATTCCCAGCAACCACATGGTGGCTCACAACCATCTGTAATGGGGTCTGGTGCCCTCTTCTGGCCTGCAGGCATACACACAGACAGAATATTGTATACATAATAAATAAATAAACATTTTTTTTAAAAAAAGAAAATCCTTTTAAAAAAAAGTAGGTTTAGAGACCTGAGGGTATTCCTCAGTGACAAGGTGCCCGAGTGGCATATGCAAGGCCCTGGGTCCAATCAGCAGCATCACAAACTTAAATAAAAGTACAATATTGCTAGAGATGGAAACAGATGCACAGCACTGTTGTGGAAGGACACATGCTCAATAAACACTTGTCATTGTGCTGGGCAGCTTGCTGTTCTGGCTGCCGCTTGAGCAAGGACAGGTGTATCTCAAACTTGGTTGTGCTCTGGAATCAAGATCTCACCAGCTTGCAGGATTTTATGAGATGAACTGCTCCAGACACCTGCCTCCCACAAGGTTCTCGTTCTTCAGAAGAGCTACCTGTCTCTCAGAGGTTGACCTTTCAGGTGAGGGGAGAAAGCGGAAAGTAAGAAATGGCAGCTGACACCTCGATTCACCCTCGGTATTCACAAAGCTAAGTAGTGCAGCAAGTGGATCCCGAGTCCAGGCTTCCTGGCCTGCAGCCAGGGTTCTCCTACCAGTCTGCCACAGTGTGATGTCACAGCAGGCATCTGTTACCCAGTCAGTGCGTGGGCGTGGCCACCTGCGAAGGCTCCGTGGAAAGGGTGAACGCTGTGAAGGCAGTTTAGCAGGAAGCATCCTTCAGGGACAGCTGCTTCATTTCCAGTTTCGTTGCATCCCCCCATCCCCACCCTGCACTTCTTCAGGACAAAGCTGGCTTTTCTGGCTTGTATATCTGCGAGGTAGCGCAGGCTGGGCTGGACCCAAACCTAACTACCTGGGTTCAGTAGAAAAACTAGTGCTCCCAGCTCCCTTCTGCCCAGCTTAGCGTCCGTGTCAAGAGGGAACGTACACAGAGAATCTGGATACTGTATGCTATTGTGTTGTCTTGGAATTGTGTGACTGCTGAGAGAGGAGCAACAGCTGCTAAAAGTCATTCCCCTAAAGAATGGATTATGGATGTTTGTTTTGTTTAGTGTACTGGTTACAAGTTGTTATGTATAATGGTCAGGTTAAAAAAGCTAAACAAAGGAAATTAGATTCAAGGTCTTTGTTTCAAAGAGAAAAACGTGGGATATAGACATGATAGGATAAAGGGGTAGGTTATTGAATCTACTCTGAAAAGAAAAAGGGGAGGATATAGATATGATAAGATAAAAAGATAGATTACTGAATCTACTTTTAAAAAGCAGCTACTAGTTTTAAATGTTTCACATTGGATTGGACTTTTGTATACTGTATACAAATTTTGTATATTGATACAAATTTGAGATTAATTTTGCTAAAACATACTGGACATACATTTCTAATCTTGTTCAAGGTGTTGTATGTATACAGCTCATTTAATAATGTAGTAAATTATTAATGCCAACTGTTTAGGATAATAAGGAAATGCAGGTTAGTACTTAGTCACTTATTATAATCGGACTTATAGTCACATTACGTATGTTTCCAAGGTCAAAGATATATTTTAGATAGACAGGTCCTCTTCAAACACTTCAGAGATCTACAGAATATGACATTTAAGATGGTTTAACAACATAGGCTCTTTTTATGACAATGAGACGTGTCTGCTCCTGGCAGCAACAATCTATTTCAGAGAAGATGATGGACATCAAAGAAACTCCAAGTGGGGTTTACTTTCTTTGCGGCAAAAGTAAGCTGCTGGGCAGGAAAATGCCACTGCCTCAACTGCTGACAGGATCGCCATTTCTGAACAGAGGTAGAGGTAAGAGCCAGTGGCTGGCTGTTTTGCTTTTCTGAACTTTAGGTTGAACCCCAATTTCTGTTTCTGAGTTTTTATTAATCATGCTATAAGAATTAGAGATAATAACCATGGACTGGCTCAGTCAGATGCCCAGTGGGTAGAGGCTCTTATTGCCAACCAGACAATCTGAGTTCAGTCCTCAGTGGGCAGGGAAAGCATTGACTCCTGATGTTCACACACATCCCGTGTTGTGTAGCCACAACCATCATCACCCACAATAAACAAGCGCATTTAATAAAAATAACCATGAATAGCCAGGTGATTAGAGACACACACCTTTAATCCCGGCACTTGGGAGACAGAGGCAGGTGATCTCTGTGAGTACAAGGCCAGCCTGGTCTACACAGCAGGTTCCAGGACAGCCAGGGTTGTACAGAAAAACCCTGTCTTGGACAACCAAACAACAAAATCCATGAATGAAAGGAGGAGAGGTGCAACTGCAAAGGACAGAAAGTCCTCTGTGAGTAGGTGACCTGGTCATGACTAAATATGGACGGGAATGACACGGATGGGTGACAGAACAAGCAGTTATGGGGAGCAACAGTAAAAAAGATTAGGGTCTCGGTTAATGAGAAAATCTCCCTTTGAATGATATAGCCGTGGCTGTCTGAGGCGAAATCCTGAAAAGGTCACTTTCATTTCCAGACGCCCTGACCTGGGCCATCTCTGATCTGGCGGTACAGGACTCTTCAGGATATTTAGTGGTGTGGTGAGAATGGGGGGGGGGGAGCAATTAACTGTCTAAAGTTTTCAGAGCAGCCCCGGGCAGAAAAGCTAATCACACCCAGTCAAAACGTAATAAGAAGAAAAGCATTCTTGATCCGTAGACTGAACTCCCTCTCCCATGCAAACCCATTAGCTGAATGTAATTCTTTGTGTTAATGCCATCATGGCCCCCACCCTTCTCTGTGGCTCCATTGTCTGTGGCTTCAGTTACCTGCTTAAATGGGATCTGAAAATGTTAAAACGGGAAGTTCCCAGCATAACCAATCCCAGTGCTTTTATATAAACTGCATTTTATTCTGAGCAGTATGGTGAATCACTATCCTGCTCTAACCTACTCGGGATATGAATCACTCTTGCTTCCTGTGCACCTCACTGTGCACTCTCTGTGGCCATTGGTCAGCTGCTGTGCACTCTCTGTGGCCATTGGTCAGCTGCTGTGCACTCTCTGTGGCCATTAGTCAGCTGGCAGTACCACTACAGCACCACAGGGCTTGTGTCCGGGTCTCGTGCCAACCCAGCTTCAAGTGTTCACTGAGAGCTTGGAGCCTACTACTACCCCCGAGGAAAAGCGGTGAGCAGAGAGGAATCCTAGGCCTCAGGACAGTAAAATATCTTAGAGTATCCACGAGTGCCTATTGAGGGCCTTCTGCAGGCCGTCATACGTCCTAGGGACACTGTAACAAAATGGGGAAGTCTCTAACGGCGATGGATGAACACTTTCCAGTAAACAAACACACGGGGACATTTTAGGTAACATGAACTGTGAAGAGAGGATGTGACCAGGAGGAGCTTGACAGGAGGCTGCTTTACCTCTGTGGCAGGGGAGGCTTCTCCAGCTGACATTTTGCTGAGGCTGGAGTAAGAGGAGCCAGGGAGAAGAGTGCTTGTGGAAGCCAGGAAGTCTGAGGGACAGAAGGAGGCCACTGCAGCTGGAGCACAGGAGACAGCAAGTACAGCAAGTGATGATCTAGGCCAGGAAAGAAGAGTCGCAAACCTTGTTAAAGGTTTGGATACTGCCTAACGTTTGTGGGGGCAGCGACTGGCTATCATTTCTGTTGTTAGGACAGAATACAAGAGACCCTGGGTTGTATGGTCAAAGAGGCTTATTTATCTCATACTTCCGGAGGGTGGAAGTTCAGGGCTGGTCAGCCACATGTGACAGGAGCCTCATGTTCCATTTTAATATGTGGAAAACCAAAAGGACTGTGACACAGGGGACAAAGAGCAAGGGGCAACCTGACCTTACAACGACCCGCTCTCACAGCGGCGAACTCAGTCCCTACAGTGGCATTCATTCCCTTTTGGGGAAAATCTGCCAGAAGTGGCTTCTCTTCCTTCCTTCGGACCATTTATGAGATCTTCAGCGGGGTGGAATGGGGCTGTGGGGAGCGGCAGGTGGACCCCTGCAGCTGGGAGCAGTCTCACTGATGCAGAATAGAATTCTCTGTATGAGGAGGAGAGCATAAGGATATCTTTTTGGGCAAGAAATGCTTGAGAGATTTCTGCAATACTCAAGTGTTGTAAGGAGGGACGCTTTTTTTTTTTTTTTGTTTTCTGCCCGCTCAGCAGCTCAGACCCGAAATAGGTGATGTGAGATTCCCCTCTGTATCCTGTAAATACTATTGGTGATTAAAGAAACTGCTTTGAGCCTATAGCAGAACAGGGCAGAACAGAGGTAGGTGCGTGGGGGGGGGGGGGTGACGACTAAACTGAATGCTGGAAGAAAGGAGGCGGAGTCAGAGAGAAGCCGTGGAGCTGCAGCCAGAGTCAGACGCCAAACCTTGCCAGTAAGCTACAATCATGAGGAAATGAACGAACAAGCGGCCCTCCATATAACACTCAAGGATCAGATTAATCCTTCCTGAACATATGAAGACAGTGGCTTAGATCTGGAGACCAAAGAAACTTCAAGACAAGGCTGTAGATTTCCGTGGGTGAGCATCTATGGGTAGATACATAGGCCCAAAGGGCTTGTAGTAAAGGCAACTAAACCTGCTCAAAAGTGTCTGTGCAGAACTAAGTTGCTGGCCAAGGACCCAGCTTACCAGTGTAGATGTTTATTTATTTATTTTAATTTTATTTGAGTGAGTACTTTGCCGGCATGTATGTCTGTGTACCACTGGATCCCCTGGAAATGGAGTTCCAGACAGTGGTGTATCACCGTGTGGGTTCTTCAAGTTGAACCTGGGTCCTCTTGCAAGAGCAGTTTTAAATACAGAGCCATCTCTCCAGCCCAGTATAGAGCCTTATAATAAGGTTTGCTTCCTGTAGAAGGAGCAGAAGAACCATGAGCTCTCAGGGAAACGCTCAATAAGACAAGAAAAGTATTTTAAGCGTGATCTCCAGGTCTGCACAAGAGCTACAGTTGGAAAAGAGACTGCAGGCACCACTGAGGGGATTTGGTGTCTAAGCCAGTTCCTTCCTCAGGGACTATCAGAGAGGGCCTGGCCTGCAGAAACCAACACCATCAACTGGCTCAACGGTCAAACACTGAAGGCACTTTGGAGAGAGAGGTTGCCCATGAGGGCAGACTCATGTGATTTGGAAAGATGAGTTAACAAGAACACTAATGTGAGGGTGTAGTAATTCCTGCCAATCCCAAGCAGGTTGCTAAGGCTAGAATATAATCACCTGTGAGGATTTCCCATGGCTCACTCAGCTGTCCCTGTGTTATCAGATACCCGGTGCTCCAGTCCTTGGTGCAGCCTGCTTCCCACTCCGCTGGAGAACACATAACACAGTAAGAGAAGCAGGACAAACAGAACATGTATTCTGATTCAACCATGTGAAAATTCCCTGAAACTAGAGAAAGACAAGAAAGGAGTATGGAAAAAATGAAAACATTTAGTTGGGACTAAAGGTTTCTATGCATGTGTGAAAGTCTAAATGAATCCTATTACTTCTTTAAATTGAAGGCCAGAAAGTTTGTCTTGTTGCTTTGAAACTATGTAGCCCAGGCAAGGAGGACTTTTGACTTTGATCCTTCGGCTTCTGTCTCCCTAATGCTGAAATTATAGGTCTTCACTATTGTACTCAGTTTTCTGTGGTGCTGGGAATCGAACTTGGGGCTTTGTGGATGCTAGACAAGCACTCCCTCAACTGAGCTACATCCCCAGCTGAGAAGTTCAAGTTTTCAGGCAACTGTTTACTACCAAATGACTGCTATTTATTTATTTATTTATTTATTTAAGATTTCTGTCTCTTCCCCGCCACCGCCTCCCATATCCCTCCCCCTCCCCTAATCAACTCCCCCTCTCTCATCAGCCCGAAGAGCAGACCGGGTTCCCTGCCCTGTGGGAAGTCTAAGGACCACCCACCTCCTTCCAGGTCTAGCAAGGTGAACATCCAAACAGCCTAGGCTCCCACAAGGCCAGTACGTGCAGTAGGATCAAAACCCAGTGCCATTGTGCAAATGACAGTCTTAATTCACCTTCGTTGTCCTGGCCAATGTCTCCAATCCAGATATTACAGGTCTCAAGCTTAGACTGTGATGGTGTCTGGGGTCTCCTCTACAGAGGAGCGCTGGCTAATTTCCAGTTAAGCCTGTAAGAGCAGGTAGTAGAGAGGCCCTGGGGTGAGAATCCAACCAAAGTGTATTCTCAAGATGGGCAGGCATAGATCAACAAGGGAAGATACAATTTGTCCACTCTAAACGTTGTGAGAGGTTGGGCTGCTCTCTCAGTCCCCAGAGGGCTGAGAAGCTGAGGGCTCTTCACTCAGGCCTACCAGAGAGACTGTGGAGGGTTGCCACAGGGCCCATGACAAACTGGAATTCAGGCCAGGTAGATCTTAGATGGTAGATGTTGGATGCTGGTAATGGGGGTGTCTTTCACTGGAGAAGCAGTGTCTATTGCCTTTTCTTTGAGTGTAGGCTAGTCCCGTAACTTGTGCTGACCAGTTTGACATAGGCTTGGTAAGGTTTGTGTGACTCCTGAGACTGAATGTTAAAATAGCCATAGGCCCTGACTTTACTGTTAGAATGACCACGTTAGAAGGTAGCTGACATGGTCTAGGGCCACTGTCCTGTGGGAAAGGGCTGTATGGTAATGCAGTGAGGACTCAGGAAAGAGCATGAGTCAGGAGACACAGAGTGAGATCCTCTATGCTCCTCTTGCCTGTTCTAGCAATCAGGGAAGTGAGTCAGGGGCCTCAGGGGATCACACAAAGCAGAAGTGACCTGTGGAATGGTACTTACATTCCTAGTTCATGGGACATGAAAAAATTATAGAATTATGTAGACAGACTTTCTGTCCTGCCCGATCCTGTAAGCCATTAAATCCCAAATAAACACACAGAGGCTTATCTTGGTTATAAATTCTTTGCTCTCTATTGATCAGGCTTATTACTAACTAGCTCTTACAACTTAAATTAACCCATAATTCTTATCTATGTTTAGCCATGTGCCTTGTCACCTTTTCTCAATAAGTCATTTTCATCTTGCTTTCTCTGTATCTGGCTGGCGACTGAGTCTACCCTTCTTCTTCCCAGAATTCTCCTCGTCTGATCATCCTGCCTAAACTTCTTGCCTGACTACTGGCCAATCAGTGTTTTATTAAACCAGTACGAATGACAAATCTTTACAGTGTACAAAAGCGTTATCCCACAGTAGAATTGATATTTAAGTCATTATGTTTTGAGTATTTTATCCCTCAACTGCAACTAACCGCACTGCTGAAGGCAAGGTCTTAGTGATGTTTGAGCTTTAGCAATAAGCAAGATTCTCAGCATGGATTCACACAGTGGTCTTCGAGCTCTGCCTTGCAGAGCCATCGTTGAACTCATACAGAAGAGCAGAGGTAAGAACTCTGACACAGTACCACAGATGCCAACGCAAGAGATGGAGGCTGTTCACCTGAGCATGGAGACCGTCTTGGAGACTTGAGGTTTCAGTGGTCGTATGATGAATTTGTAGTATCTGAAAGCAAAGAGACTTGAGGGCTGGGATAAGGGAACAAATACATGGGTAGCCCAAAGCATTCTGCAAGCCTGTGAACTTTCATCCTTCTGCCCCCGGTCTGTCATTTGACTTTAGTTTCCTGGCTTTCAGAGTGTTTTCCCCCAGCTATAGTAGAACATTGCATCAAGATGAAAGTTTCTAGAGGACCCAGACCTCCACTTCTGCTGCTTTCCTAGCTTTACCACCTGCAAGGTCACACCTCCTTCCTGCAAGGCCTCACCCCCTCCTGCAAGGCCCGCCTCCCTCCTGTAAGCTACAGTAACCAGCTAGGTTTCTCCCTCTAACTTCCTCAGAGAGAGATCAGAGCTGGAGAATAGTGCCTGCAGCTCCATGTTAGTAGTATCCACGTCTGTTTATGCTCACTGAGTTCCATGGAAAGGTTTATACTTTTCATGAACCAGGAACATCAACGAGGAAGGAAAATTAGCCCGTGCCATTGTTATGGAACTGGAGGCACAAAAAGTTTGCCTTTCGATGTAAATACAAATTTGCACTGCCATTGGGTAATAGTAGCAAGAATGATGAGGTTTCTGAAGAGGGATGGATTCTCCCTCTGGCCCATATCACTCAGAAAAAAAAAAAGCCTAGGTTCTTAGGGGGCCTTGTTGGTGGAGGGAACACACATTCTTCCAGTTCAAGCCTGTCTTTGAAGAATAAGGTGTGGGGTGGGAAGAGGTAACACTTGCACAAAGAACAGCTTCTGGAGTGCTGAGCCCAGGTAGGTGGGACTGACCACCTCCCCTCAGTACCTTTCTGTGTGGTGTTACACATGGTGGCCTTCGAACCAGAGGGCCCGAGTTCTGCTTGCAATGTGAGCTACAACTAACAAAACTTCCGAGCCCAGTTTCTGTCTCTTCCACTATATCGCGAGTCTAGTACTCATTCCAGATGCTAAAATGCTGAGGACCAAAGGACAGGCGAGGAGGAGAAGAAGGGAGGGGTCACCGTGGGAGGCGATGGGATCTGAGCGGAGGCTCTTCTGCATAAAGGGCACAGAAAACGGGAAGGATGTGCACAAGCTACTGAACACACGGGCTTTCCCGTTCTTCTTGCTTCTCTCAAAACCAGTGGCATTACAAATGACAATGGTGCAGGCGAGGAAGGTTACCGACAAGGCTGGACCGGCTGCTGTTCTGCATCTTTACCAACAGCGGGGTCAGAGCTGCCCCTGAAGCCCCGTGGAGCCGCCACTCAGTTACGTGCCACCAGACTTGTCTGATACATGTCCTTTAGCATCCTCAATTCTCCCAACCTCTGCAGATTCCTCTGCCCCGTGCCCCCCTCCCCAACTAGGCTTGTTCTCAACTTTGAATGGGAATGTCAGCTGCAGAGGGCAAAGGAGTCGAGATATTAAGCGCTCCAATCTCGCTTCTTGCAGACTGCTTCAGTTTTGGAGAAAGCATTATTTTTAGAATTCCTACTGGCTTTCACCCCATGGCCTGAACGATTTACTCCTAGCATTTCTTGGATGTTTAACCCATTGCTCCCTCCAGTTGCTCCTGGGGAAGCGAGCCCTATCGCCACCCGGAGACTGAGATTAAAAACAAATGGATTTAAAGCCCCTGTCTCTCACCCACCCCTCTTTCAGACCATTTCCTTCAGCCTCTGGCTTATTAGAGGCAGCAGCTCTGTGGTAAGTAACGCTTGCTTTTTTGTTATAAATTTGAACTCAGAGTATCACACCAGCTAAGCATGCAATCTAATTGCCGTCAGACCCAAACCTTCAATAATGTTTAAAGTCCACTTTAACTCTCTTGGTCTTTTTTTTTTTTTTTAAAAAAGATTCATTTATTTATTATGTATACAACATTTTGCCTCCATGTATGCCCACATGCCAGGGGAGGGCGGCAGACCTCATTACAGATGGTTGTGAGCCACCATGTGGTTGCCAGGAATTGAACTCATGACCTTTGGAAGAGCAGCCAGTGCTCTTAACCACTGAGCCATCTCTCCAGCCACTACTCTCTTGGTCTTTAAAGCAGGTGACTTGGTTGAGTTATAAATAGATGATGGAGGTACTTGCCCATGTCATCAAATACAGAGGCTCTGAGGGTGTGATGGTGGGTAGGTCTGTAATCTAGAACTCAGGAGGTGGGGTGTTAGGGTCATGAGTTCCAGGCCAGCTTCTTGGCTCAACGTTCAGGGTTCAAAGTTTATGCTAAGTTACTGTCCTGGTCAGGTTTTCCATTGCTGTGAAGAGACACCATGATCACGGAAATTCTTATAAGAAAAACCTTTAACTAGGATGACTCACTTCCCGTTTTAGAGGTTCAGTCTATTATCATCATAATGGGGAGCATGGTGGCCAGCAGACAGGCATGGTGCATGGTGCTGGAGTAGCTAAGAGTCCTACATCTTGCAGGCAACAGGAAGTCAACTGACTCACTGGGAAGCAACCTGAGCATAGGAAACCCCAAAGTCCACACTCACAGTGACACGTCCTCCAGCAAGGCCACACCCACTCCAACCAAACTACTTCCTAATAGTGCCACTCCCTTTGAGCTTATGGGGGTCAATTACATTCAAACCACCGCAATTACCCCTGACTAATAATTTCATTTGGGGTGTGTGTGTCTGTGTGTGTGAGTATGTGAGTGTGTGTGTATGATGTATGCACACTCATGTGCAAGAATACATGCATAGAAGCTAGAGAGGCTGTTAGGTGTCTAGCTCTGTCGCTCTCTGGTTTATTTCCTCGAGACAGGATCTCTGAGTGACCCCAAGAGGGGACTCTTGTTTTGCTGCTTCATACGTTGGCCTAGTTGTCTGGGTTAGTTTCCAGATTTTCCCTTCTCCACCTTCCATTTTGCCACAGGAACACTGGGATTGCTAATGTACCATCATGCTCAACTTCACACAGGTCCTGGGGATTCGAACTCAGGTCCTCACGCTTGCACAGCAGCACACGACTCGTTCTCAGCCCCCTCTTTAAAACAATGTACACATTGCTTTCACTTTGTGTTTGGGTGTGCATGAGTGTGTGCCATGGCACGTGGGGGGGGGGCAAATGTCTTCTATTGATTCCCCTCTTAGTTTCTGAGACAAGATGGCTTACTAAACTTGGAGCTCACTGATTGGCCGGCTTGCCTGTCCAGTAAGCTCAGCGGATCTTCCCAACTCTGTCCGCCCAGCTCTGTGATCACAGGTATATGCCTCCATGCCAATCTTTTATGTTTTGGTTAGGGCTGGGGATTTGAACTCAGGACTCATGTTTGCACATCAAGCACGTTAGCAATGGAACCATCTCCATGGTTCCCTACTCTTGACTAATCTTAAAAATAAACCCTAAAAAACAGAAATTGTAATGTTTCCTCACTGAGTTCAAAACCTGTAAGCGTCTTTCAGGTTTTTTCTATTTATTTAAAATAAATACTTACCACACCTGGCCTGTGTGCTACATACCTTCACCCATCAAGCCATTTCATTGCCCCTGCTTTTTTTTTTTTTTTTTTTTTTTTTTGGTGTTTCGAGACACCACTCACTCTGTAGCCTATGTTGGCCTGAAAACTCACTGTTTGCCCCAGGCTAGCCTTGAACTCACAGCAATCCCCCTGCTTCAGCTTCCCAAGGTCTGAGATCATACTTGAGGAAGCACTCTGACTTCAGATAACATTTCTTGAGAACAAATACATACAAATAGTTGTAATGGGGGAATATTTATATATAAAACTAAAACTAGATTGCATGGTTGTAGTTAGTAGTTCTTAACATTGATTTATTTGAATAAACTTGTTATTTTTCAAAAAGAGGTAATTATGGTGACTAGAAAAAGAACCCTAAAGGAGTTAGGGTTTCTATTGCTGTGAAGAGATACCATGATTATAAAGAAAAACATTTAATTGGGTGGCTTACAGTTCAGAGGTTCAGTCCATTATTATAGAGGGACATGGCAGTGTGCAGGCAGACATGGTGCTGGAGAAGGAGCTGAGAGTTTTACATCTTGATATGCAGACAACGGGAAGTGAACTGAGATACTGGGTGTGGCTTGAGCATATATGAGACCCCAAAGCCTTCCTCCAACAAGCCCATATCTACTTCAACAGGGCCACACCTCCTAATAGTGCCACTCCCCTTTGGGGGTCATTTTCCTTCAAACCACCACGGTTTTGAGAATAAATACAAAATCTCAGTGGGCCAGATGAAACGGTGTGCACTGTGATGCCAGCACCTGAGGAGATGAGACAGGAAGGTTTAGATCCAAGGCCAGCTGGGCTCCATGGCAAAACCTGGTATCAAAAGTGAAACCACTTCAGTAGACCTAAAATGGAATTTTCAGTGACAAATGGATGCCTTTGGTGACGCTCCTCACACTGGGTAATGTGCTCTAAGGAGATGGCTCATCACTTAAGGCTGCTCTTTCAGAAGACCCAGATTCAACACCTACGTGGTGGCTCCCAGTCATCTGTAACCCCAGTTCCAGTGGATATGACTCCCTCTTCTGACCACTTCGGGCACAGGCAGCCATACACGCTTTAAAAATCTTGTTAAAAACTTACAACAGGTGTGGTCACACCCATCCTGGCTTGGGCTTCAGTCTTCCAGGTGCCAGGGATGCAGGTGGGCGTCACCATGGTTACAGATTTAAACAAGCGTGTCCATTCCATAAGCTCTCCAAAGCAGGTTCTAAATAAAGTCTCAACCTGAGAAGGAATCGGACAGCCTAGTCTTTAGTCAGTCACAGAAAAAATGTCTCCGTTTGTTTGATATGGCTCATGAGAACAGAAATTAGCCTCCAAGATCTAAAGAACACAGCGTGAAGCTCTGTGATACAAATGACTTTAGGCAGAGGACAAGTGAGAAGGAGGTGCCCGAGTGCAGTTTTCAGGGTCACATGCTGACATGATGGTTGTTAAGAATGTGGGGGGAATGTTTGAGGATCTCATCATGAGACACAGTGATAATCTGATGTGGGGTACACGTCTATAATCTCAGCACTCAGGGGTGCTGAGGTAGGAGGAGTAAAGTCTTAGCTATTATATTGAGTTTGAGGTAAACATGGGCTACATGGTAAGACCTTGTCTCCAAAATCCTGTCTTAGGTATCTATTGCTGTAAGGAAACACTATGACCTCAGCAACTCTTATAAAAGAAAAACATTTAACCGGGGTAGCTCACTTAGCGTTTCAGAGGTTCGGTCCGTTATCATCATGACAGGGAGCATGGTGGCATGCAGGCAGATGCCGTGCTGGAGTAGTTGACAGTACTATATCTTTCAGGCAACAGGAAGTCAACTGTCACACTGAGTGAAGCTTGAGCAAAAGAGACCCCAAAGCCTGCTCCTCCCCCATGGCACACTTCCTCCAACAAGGTCAAACCTACTTCATCAAGGCCACACCTCCTAATAGTGCCACTCCCTTTGGGATTAAGGGACCAATTACATTCAAACTACCACAGACCTTGTCTCCAAAACCCAGTATGGTAAAATAAGAGATGACGCACTGGTGGTGAGAATTAGGTAAAGGTTATCAAAGCTGCCGGGTGGTGTTGGCACACGCCTTTAATCCCAGCACTCGGGAAGTAGAGACAGGTGGATCTCTGTGAGTTCGAGGCCAGCATGGTCTACAGAGCAAGTTCCAGGACAGGCTACAAAGAAATCTTGTCTCAAAAAAAAACAAAACAAAACAAAAAAGTTTATCAAAGCTGTACATCACTCTTATTTGCTTTGTCTCTCACCAAACAATGCCCATGTCTGTGTTCAAGAGGAAAGAAATGCTTGTCAAGAACACCTTCATCCTGATGCCTAGGGTTAGGACACACACATGAGCGCACAGACACAATTTCTTCAGTTCTCTAGGAGCCTCAAAATAGACTTGTTTGAAATGATTTCTGCAACAATACTCATGACCTCTTGGTAGATCGGAGCAGCAATGGCCCTCCATTCTTGGTTCCCTTCCTTTCATGGCTTTTGCCTCTCGCCTTGACTTGCAGGCCATAACCATTGTCTTGCCCTCCTGGTTTTTTTCTGCTCCCTTCATCTCCAAGTTTGACAAACTCTGATTTTTCCTCTACATTTCATTCAGATGCAACCACCTTTTCTACAAACCTTTCTGGACCATCCTGTCGCTCAAGTTCCTGGCCACCCTGTTCCCACACATGCTGCAAGCCCTTGTACCTCATGGATGCTCAGCATCTGAACAATCTTTCTTTATTTAGTGTTTCTTTTATCATAGTGCAAAGTCTGCCACTCAGATACACTGGCCTGGCCCTTGGCTTAGCCATTGTTCTATTGCTATGAAGAGACACCATGTTGGGGCTTGCTTACAACTTAAGTCAGCGGTCATCCTGGAGGGAAGCATGGCCGTTTTCAGGCAGACATGGCGCTGGAGAAGTATCTGAGAGTTCCACATCTGATCTGCAGGAAGTAGGAAGAGACACTCTGGGCTTGAAATGGGCATTTTGAAACCTCCAAGCCCACCCCCTGTGATACACTTCCTCTAACAAGGTCACACCTCCTAATCCTTTCAAAGAGTATCACTTCATGGTGGCCAGGTATTTGAATCTAGGAGCCTATGGGGACCGTTCTCATGGAAACCATCACATGTCATTGTGTGCCAAAGAGGGTGGACAGGTTTACTCACTAACACTGCTCCTGGCAGGGATTTGGCAATTTGAATATGAGTAAGGAAAAAAGTGATGGTTACTGAGCAGAGGACCAATTTAGATCCTGATTTTCTGCTATGAAGCGTCTATTTAGCCCAGGAATGCTTTAAATTATTTTACTGCCTATAACAATAACTGAAATGGATTAAACATTTAACATGTATATAGCCTATCTTTAAAAATATTTTATTGTATCTTAGTTGAGTGTGGTGGCATCCACCTTTGATCAGGAGGCAGAGACAGGGGGATCTCTGAGTTTAAGGTCAGCCTGCTCTACAGAGTGAGTTCGAGGACAGCCAGAGCTACCTAGGGAAACCTTGTCTCAAAGAAACAAGTATCATTTCTTTGAGAATTTCATAGAATATATTTATATAATATTCACTTGCTTTCCCAAATCTACCTTCCAAATATACCACATCTCTCTTCCCTTACAACTTCATACTCTCTTTTCCCTTTTCCTGAAACATTTGGAATTCAATTCAAGTTTCCAAATGCGCTTGGATAGGGAGCTTGCCAGGGAGAGTGTTCAACGTAGCAGGGCCCACATCCTTAAGGAAAACGGACTCTTCTCTCTCAGCAGCTATCCAGATCCAGCAGTTCCTCGGCTGGGGTGGGAGCTCCTTCCTACTCCCCACATCCACGCTGAGAGTGTCTGGCTTGAGCTTCCCCGGGTCTTTCTTGAGATTGTACCTGGGTCTGTAGCCAAGGCTGACTTGAACGTCAATCCTCCTGCCCCTGCCCCTGATGACTAGGATCACAGGCTGTGCCACGCCTAAATGGGCATCAGCAGCACTGTTCCAAGTCCTGCAATTCAATCGCAAACCCCTACACCCATTCCTTACTCCTTTACAAGCTACCTTACCAGATTTTGCCTGTGGTCATCTCCTTTAGGACAAATGTCACATTTCCAAAGTTATAGTGGATATTTGAAGGGAAAACTGTGCCCACTGTACTGACGGGTTTGGGGTGTCAACCTGACACAAGCTAGAGTCATCAGAGAGGAAGGAACCCCAGTCCAGGAAATGCCTCCATGAGATCCAGCTGTAGGGCATTTTCCCAATCAGTAATCCATGGGGAAGAGCCCAGCCCATGGTGAGTGGTGCTATTCCTAGGCTGGTGGTCCAGGGTTCTGTAAGAAATCAGCCTGAGGAAGCCATGAGTCAGTAAGCAATACCCCTCCATGGCCTCCGAATCAGCTTGTGCCTCCAGGTTCCTGCCCTGCTTAAGTTCCTGTCCTGACTTCCTTCAGTGATGAACAGTGATGTGGAAGTGTAAGCCAAATAAACCCTTCCCTTCCCAACTTGACTTTTTGGTCATGGTTTTTCATCTCAACAACAGAAACCCTAAGTAAGACACCCAACAATCAGCATCTTTTTAGTGTTATTGTTCTTATTTTTGAGTCTTATTCTGCTGTCCAGGGTAGTCTTGAACTTACAGCAATCCTCCTGCTTCAGTGTCCCTAGTGCTGGGATTTAGAGATGTGACCTACCATACCCAGCCTGAGTTGACATCTGAGGCTGACTTTTGACACCTTCTAATGAACCAAAAAGACCAATAAAAAATTAAAAAGTTATGGAGAATGCCTTTAATCTCGGCACTCAAGAGGCAGAGCCAGGTGGGCTTCAGTGGGTTCAAGGCCAACCTGGTCAGCCAGAGCTACATCATGAGAAAGAAAAGGAAAACATATTCAAGCAGACGAAACCTGCTGACATTGCTCACACACCCACCTCCACCCACCCTTCACCCCAGCCCTGCACAGCTTGCTCACACACCCACCTCCACCCACCCTTCACCCCAGCCCTGCACGGCTTATCATGTGGACCCGAGTCTGGGACAGTGCGATCTGCAAGTCAGCAGGGAGAGAGAAAGGAACGATTTTAGAAAGATCCTCTCAGGAGACTTAGCAGGCTTCCTTTGAAGTAATGAGTCTAATGAACTCTTGAACCGGAGAGTGGATGTCCTGATTTCGCTGTTCATTTGGAACGCAGTCTTGACAGTCTCTGTGTAGCTTAGTGGGCAGAGGAACAGAAGTGGCGCAAAATCTCATTAGCTGCAATCTCAGCCTGTTTTGGTTAAGAAACAAAAAGGAGATACATATTTGCTTTAATCCTCATGTAATAATGGTAACCATTCATTGGGTATAGTATGGTATTTCAGCAGACAAATACAGGGTGCAGTAGTCAGACAGAATAATTGGCTTCTCCACCACCTTGGTTATTAAAAATCTTTTCTTTGCATTGGGTATTTTCAAAATTCTCTCTTCAGTGAATATGGTGGCACAGACCTGTAATCCCAGAATTTAGGAAACAGAGGCAGGAGGATCCTCTGTTGAGGCCAGCATAGTCAGACCCTGTCTCAAAACAGAACAAATCCCTTCTTTTCTACCCACTTTGGAATATATAATAAGTTATTGTTAACTTTGTAGATAGAAACTGTTGAGTCAACCCAGAAGGTTTAGTTCGATGCTATTTAAAAAAAAAGTCCCTGTATCAAACATCATTAGTACATTCAAATGAGCATAGATACTTAGAGCATTTTACCTTAGCCATCAGCTCTGGATTTCAGACAACCAAGGCCGAGTCTTGCATGGTATTTGGTACAGACCTTCTGAGCTGTGTGATGGGACAGCACTAGAACCCAGTGGTAGTTCAGTCTGCCTTTGTCACCCTGGCCACCTCACTTCACTGTGAACTTGGTTTCCCACACCTGGAAGACCACTCATTGCTCCGGATTAATCCATATCCAGATGGTGGAAAATGTCTCTCTAATCCTAGCCCTAGCAGGAAGCGAGGCCAGGAGAAGCAGAACCTCCAGGGCTATCCTCAACTAGCCAGTGAGTTGGAGGCCAGCCTGGGGCTACATGAAATCTTGTCTTAAAAAAAAAAAGCTTCCCATTGTGACTCCTTCTTCCGTCTCAAAGCCAGCAGCATTACTTCTGACCACTCTTCCACCTTCAGTCTTTCACTGTGGCAGCTAGGACACACTCTCCCTTCTAAGCCACGTAAAGGGCTCAGCAAATGAGATCACTCGTTTTTTTTCCCGATTAATTATGCATGCATATCTACATTCACACACACACAGACACATTCACACACACAGACAGACACATTATCTCTCTCTCACACACACAGACACATTCACACAGACACACACACACACACTTACTTACCCGGACAGGAATCGAACTCGGGACCTCGGGCACTGCAAGTGGTGCTTCAACCTCTGAGCCAGCTCTCTGACTGATCACTCATTGTTCTTGAGAGGGACCTGGGTTCAATTCCTCGCACCCACGTGATGGTCCCAAGGGACCTACTGTCTTCTGATCTCCACCAAGCACTCATATGGTGCACAGACATATATGTAGGCAGAAACTCACACATAAAATTAAATGAATATTTAAAAAACCCTACCAAATCCATGACACAGCCATACTAGGTTCCCATCGCCACCTCACTACAGCTGACAAGTCTTCCTTGTCACGGAGGGTAACATATTTATCTATTCTAGGCATAGGACAGAGGGACAGCAGAGTGTCATTCAACTTACTGTGTGAAGAGATCAATCAAAGAACTATAGGCAGTATTGGGAATGGATGTCACAGATATTTGGCTTATGATGTGAGGTACACAGTAACAGGAGAGTTGGTAGAAAAATAAAAAATGAAAAGACCCAAACAAGAGAGAGAAAGAGCTGGAGAGTTGGCTAAGATCACCGCTGCTCTTGCAGAGGAACCAGGTTCGATTCCCAGCACCCACGAGGCAGCTCAGCAGTCTGTAACCCCAGTTACAAGAGAGAAAACACGTTCTTCTTGCCTCCACAGGCAACACACGCAGTGTGCAGACTTCCATGCAGGTAAAATACCCATACACATAAAGACAAAGGAAAGCCCCAAGCCAACATGAGCACACACTACTTAGCAGAGGCAGCACCAGCTAGCCTGGTGAAGGAGGCAGAACAGGCAGTAAAGGGTTATTTAGAGTAGTCTCAGAACGAAAAAGCTAAAATCATGGTGTGAAAAGCAACCCACTAGCAATCACTAAACTGGTTCCACGGTGTTTTGCTTAAAAATTTTTCCTTACAGATGTGTTCTTATTTATTACGTATGTGTGTGTGAACCCAGGCCCTCTTCAAGAGCAGTGTGTGACCTTGACCACGGAGACATTCCAGCCTCTCCTTAATTTTTCAGGGTGAGGTCAGAGCAGGCAAGATCCTCACAGAGCTGCGGCCACACAAAGAATTTGGAGTTCAAGATGAGGTTAAAAAAGAAACACAACGTCTACATCCAAGGAAGAGTAGATTTGGGACCGTGGTCTTATTGATCGTTTGAGGGTCAATAAAAGAACAAGAGCCAGATCCAAGAGGAGGTGAGCACACGCCAGGACTTTACAGCCGTGGCTGTACCGGTAAGCTGGGGCAGAAAGTCCATCCTTGGGTGGACCTGCTCTGTTTGTCACAGCAGGGTTCGCAGCGTCGCAGGGCTCCATCTGTCTGACTCTCTGCCTAGATTGTGCCATCCCAAGCTGTCGGAATCTGGCAAAATTGCTGCAGTTGAGATCCACCTGTATAGTCAAGGAACAGGTCAGGTCAGGCGAGCACGCGCCAGAAGGTGGAGCCCGAGAGTCTGGAGCGGCGTTTTGCAGGAGTTAGTGGGCTGACAAGGCTCCACTAGGACTGTCGGGCTGGTTTGCTCTCTTGCGTGTCCAGAGCAGCTCAAGGTCGGGAGAACTCTAGGACAGTTTATTCAGGCTTGCGCTGTGGGTGGCTGCTCTCTATTACGCCAGCCCCGATTATCAAAGGCAAGTTCACCTGGGCAGGTGATACGCTTGTTTGCAATTTAAACAGTTTGGGACCTATTTGCTTACGTGGTTGCTGTACTTCATCTAGGTTAACTGCCTGCTCTCCTGACCCTGGAGTTGCAGAGAATGGAAAGAGGACGACAGCGGAGAGGGACGGAGGCAAGCAGACCATATCCAGCCTGTATTGATGCTTCTATGTGATTTAGAAAAGCTGCAAACCTCAATGTCCCGTTGGGGCGTAGGTAACCGGATTCAGTAGATGGCACCGGCTCTCCAGCAGCCCTGGGAGTGCAGAGGGAATGTCAGCCCCACACAGCCTGGCACCTTGTGCAGTGGGCACCTTCAGGATTTGTGGGGACAAACCCCCGGTCAGACACACACGGCTTATTATAAATTCGCGATGCAGGCTTACACGCAAGCATGAGTGTGGCAGCTTAGGCACGGTGTACAAGCGCTGTGAGGCAAATGAACTTCCTGTCAGGCCGGATTGGAACGCTGATGCAAAGAATGGCTAGAATACAAAGGCCTTGGGTTCCAAAGGGATGGAGACAGATAGCATTCAGAGGGCGGAAAGGCACAAAGAACCGGCAGCTAGAAGCAAAACCCAATGACCTCTCTGGGTCTAGCTGGATAATTTTATTTACTGATAAATTTAGTGGGTAGGTGTGGAGGGAATTCGAAGAGCTGTGTTTTAGATCTTAGAGTCTGATTTTTGCCCCAAGGTTGGCAACTGCATCCAGCTCAGGAGATGTAAGCCATGAGCTGCTGGGTGAATGCCTGGCATTGGGTGCTATGCTAAGAACTTCCTTCAAGGTCCTGGAAGGCTGGCCATGCTCACCTTCTTCCTAGGCAGGCTAGGTGAGCAGTGCCGTCATGGGGAGAGGCTCGGGCAGGTACCACTCAGTGCATGCAGATGTTCCTCAGCCAAGGAGCATCTGAGACCTGTAATAGGATTAGATGCTGGGGAGACACATCAAGTATTTGCCGAAGCAAATGCCGGTTCACACCTGGGAAATGCGCCTTCACAGCAAACAGAAGAGAAGGAGGAATAGATGATTTTTTTTTTTTTGTTTGTGAGACAGGGTTTTATAGAGGTGAAGCTAGCCTTGAACTCCTGATCCTCCAGCCGCCACTTCTCAGGTGTTGGGATTGTGTGTGCACTGGGACACTTGGCAATGTACTGTTTTTATATGACTCTAGGATGTTAAAGCCGAAAGCAAATGTGAACGGAAACGGCATCACTGTTGCCCACTCCTGGATATTCTGAGTAATAACAGACACATCATTCATATATCCCATATTTACCAAAACTTAGTCATGGCTTTCATAGAGTTGCTCATTACTCTGTTATAATCAATATTTTTGAGTCTCTGCTTGCTAATTTTAAAAACCTTTTTTTTTTCTATTTTGAAAAACAGCACCAAAACAAAGAGAGGGCAGTAACTGAAATTGTCAATTTAGTTCTTTTCCATTTTTTTTTTAAACTGAGGTGGGGGTCTTATGTAGCCTAAGGATGACCTCAAAACTTCCTTTGTGGCCAGGCCTTGGACTCCTTGATCCTCCTGCCTCTATCTTCCTAGTGCTGGGATCACAAGTGCTCACCACCATGCCTGGCTTAAAGCAGCCCTCCTTTAAATACGCTGGCATCCCCTGCTTTCTTCACCGCTGGGGCAGAAATGTCTGACCAAAGCAACTTGGGGGTTTATTTTGCCCACAGTTTGGGAGGAAAGCCCATCACGGTGGGCGGGCACGGCGGCAGGAGTGGAGGGCTGCTGGCCGCTCTGATCTGCAGACAGGAAGTGCTCACAGTTTGAGAGGAAGCCCATCACGGTGGGCGGGCACGGCGGCAGGAGTGGAGGGCTGCTGCTCACTCTGATCTGCAGCAGGAAGCAGAAGACAACGGATGCTGGAGCTTGGCTTGCTTTCTCCCTTTTACTCACTCCAGGGCCCTGCCCCACAGAGCGCTTCAGCCACCGTCAAGGCAGTTCCTCCCCCCTCGGTTAGCCTAGCCTAGGTAATCCCCTTGCGGGCATGCCCAAAAGTGTATCTCCTAGATGACTTCAGATCCTGTCAGGTTGACATTACCCCTCACTATACTTTAAAGTGTGTGTGTGTGTGTGTGTACACGTGCACATGTGCATGCATGTGCCACTGGTGAGCAAACCCAGAGCCTCACATGCCAAGCAAATGCTCTCCTACTGAGCAACATCCCAAGTACCTGTATAACTAGTTTCTAGTTGACAGACATAAGGGTGTGGTGTGATATTTCAGTCCATGCACACGATGTATAATGACCAGAACGGGATACTTGACATATTTATCATTTAGCTGCTTATTGTTACTTTATGACTGGAACATTAAAAGCCTTCTCTATTTTGAAGTGTATAATTATCAAAGACTGGACATGGTGGCACATACCTACAGTCTCATCACAGGCATGGGATAGGACTTGGGGGGGATGGAAGCCTTAGGATCACGAGTTCAAGACTAGCCTCAACTATATAGTGCATTTAGGTCAGCCCGGAGTACGTGGGAACCTGTTGGAAGAGAGAGGGAGGGGATGGAGAGATGGCTCAGTGGTTAAGAACACTGGTTGTCCTTTCAGAGAATCTGGGTTTGATTCTCAGCACTCACATAATGGCTCACAAACATGTTTAACCTCTGGTTCCTACGGGATCCAGTGCTTCTGATCTCCATGGGAACCAGTACAAGCACGTAGTACACATATACCTACAGGCAAAACACTGGCACACATAGAATAAAAATAATGTTTTTAAAAAAGCGGTGGGAAGGGAAACGAAGAGGAGGAAGGAAAAGAAAAAGGGAGAGAGGATCGGGCTCATGAGGGCTGAAGATCAGGTGGACACACATATATGCAGAGGTGCATTAAAAGCCACAAAGAGGACCACCATTCAAGTCAATCATCTCACTACTGGACTTATAGTCAAAATAATGAAAACTAGTGCGTTAAATTGTTGTCCTGTGATGTTTATTAGACTAACTCAAATTTGGAAATGAATTGTGAGTTTTTCATATCAAGTATTGTAGTTAAGTTGCATACGATACACTGTCATTATGATGGACAAGATAATATTTTATCTTTTTAAAAAAAATGTTTGTGTGTTCTGCTGTTGCGTGTCTGTGCACTACATATTGTGCAGTACCCGAGGCAGCCAGAAGAGGGCATCAGATCCTCTAGAACTAGCTTATGGATGGCTAAGAGTTGCATAACTGGACCCTCTAGAAGAGCTGCCCCTGCTCTTAACCACCGAACCATCTCTCTGGACCAGACACTTTAACCTATGTCATTTTTTTTTTGTCATTGTCGTTTTGTTGTTTTTATCCTATGTCATTTGTATCATGATTTCCAAATTCTCTTAAAAGCCTTTTGTAAAGAGTTTCTATGTTTCATGTGTACAATGTATGAACCTGGTTATGAACTTCCAGTCACTGTGAAAAATACCCCAAAGAACGAAGATGGGAAACTTCTTTGGGTAGTTTCATGGTTGGCCATGATGGGCCTATGACAAGACAGAACAGTATGGCATGTGGGGTAGGCTGCTTACCTCATGGTGGCCATGGAGCAACAAGCAATAACATGACTACGTTGGGAAGCTTCTTCCTCCTCCTCATTTTCGTGCACCGCACTCTGTAGGATGATGTGGCCACATCCAGGGTGAAGTCTTCCACTTTAGGCATCTTCTTGGGAAATGCCCACACAGACATACCAGACGGTATGCTTTGCTAACCTAAGTCTCTTTCAACCCAGTCGAGATGGTAACAAGATAAACCATCACACCTGTACAGACACTCAAACAAGGCCTAGAGTCCCAGCTGCTTGGAAGGCTCAAGGCAAAGGATCATTTCAGCCAAGAGTTCAAGGCCAGACTAGGCAACATAGTGAGAGTATCAAGCAACAGCAAAGCCCAGGTAAATGACAAAAAGACCCATCAACCATTGTCACCATTCTTTAGTGTAACTCCAGAATTGTAAGGTAGAACTTGAAGAGAAAGGATCTGCAGCATCCAGTCCCTCAGAGAGGAAGGCTTTGGAAGACTTGGAGCCCCTGTTGCCCCAGGCTTACTCAGGTTCCACTAACTGTGTGGGGTCAGCAGGAACCACAACCTACAACAAACCTTTTGCAGCATCGGCGATGTTTGCTTTTTGTTTGGAGAAGACAGGGCCAAGGACACGGACGTCTCCTGGGTTGGTTACTATGCCCGAACAGTGTTCAGGGTCAGAGCTGGGTGACAAGAGACAGAGGTCTTATGAAGCAAGAGGTCCAGGCTTTATAAGGGACAAGAGGAGACAGAAGGATAGGAGAAAGAACTGTGGACACAAGACAGTGGAGTGACAGCAAAGCCGTCAGAGAAAGGACTTTGACCCTGAGATGGCAGGGCCGGCAGTATCTTGAGTTTAGGAATCAGGTGCTGTGGAATGGTTTTCTGTTGTCATAAGCCACAGGTTTGTAGTGTGGCCATCTGAGGCAGGTGGGATCAGTTATGCCCGTCACCCATGATGAGTACCTCCCAGGCCTGACGGTGCAGCCACTCTGCTGTGAGCATGCTGCAAGCATTATCTCATTCAAACCTTGGAGCTGCCTAATGGTGGGCGTCATCATTATACTTAGGTGACCCATGATGAAATAGTTTCAAACAGGCCAAAGGAAGTGACCACATGGCCAGTAAGTGATAAGGGTGTGATTCAAGACCAGTGTGTCTGACTCCAAAGAGTTCCTCTTATCACCCATGAAAGCATCCCCGCCTGGCCACATGTTCTTGTGAGAAACAAAGCCCACACTTGCTTGTGGTTTCTTGTTCTTGTCCCTCTACTTAGATCCAGCTTTTCTTAAGCTCATATTACATTTGTGTGTGTGTGTGTGCGCGCGCGCACACGCACATGTGCCAGTGTGTGCACAACATGACATTCATGTGGAACTCAGAGCACAACCCACAGAAGTCAGTTCTCTACCTCTATCATGTGAGCCCAGGGGATCAAACTCAGGGTGTCAGGCTGGGTGACAAATCACCTTGGTCCACCGAGTCATCTGGCCACCCAAGGTCTAGTTGGTCAAGCACCTCTTCTCTGGCCCTCCGCTCTTTACCATCACGTGAGATGGGAGACGTAAATGATAATCAAGCATCTCTTTAGATGGGCAGATCACAGGAAAATGGGTTTCTTGCTATAAAGTGGTCAGTGGTCCAGTTTTTTTTTTTTTTATTTGAGATGGAGCTTTACATAGCCCAGGCTGGTTATGATTCTCCTGCCTCCCTCTCCTAACTGTAGAGAAGTGTTTTCTGCAGTCACACAAAGTTCTCCGCATCTCTAGGTCACTTGGCCTTATCGGCAGATGTGGCCAAAGTGAATCAGAAATCTGGGAAAACAAGACGCCCTTGTGAAGGACAACAGGAGGTGCCTTTTACTGGTAACTGTTTTTGCTGATTTTGAATTTGTGTGAAGACGATCTCACTGTCACAGGGGAACTATTTAAAGGTTAAAAAAAAAAAAGGCTTATTTTCTTAAGTTTTAAGATGTTCTCTGAGTTTAGGAACCTCCCAGAGTTTTACCCCGGGCTCTGGCTGACAACATGATTTAGGAAGTAAGCATTTCTTTCTACTCTCACCCTGTCCTTCAGGAACAGAAGCTACTGTTCTCTTCATCGACAAGCTTAAACTCTCCCTCTCTCCCTCTCTCTCTCTCTCTCTCTCTCTCTCTCTCTCTCTCTCTCTCTCTCTATCTCTCGTGTGTGTGTTTACCAATCCTAGATAAGATTGTTAGTTTTGTTCATCTTTTCTTTCATACAAAATCCACATCATTTTACAGGTGGAAACGTGGAGTCTTGGTGAATCCAGAGGGTTTTTTCAATCACACACACTAATATAAAGGCTGTGCAATCCTTATGAAAACCCAACCAATCTAGTTAGTGAAAACCAGAACCATTATACAAAGAGTTTCGAGTCCAATTTTTATGCAAGTCATGTGTCCTTCCCATTGATCTGACTCAAGTACAAAGCAGGGATTCCACTTCGCATGCAAGAGTCCAGGTGAGTGAGCAGGCTCTGCACGAGTGATTGGGTTCACTACAGGAGCTCAGGCCTCATTTTCCAGCCACTGCAGTGCTTCCCCCAATGTGAACCCCCAAGTGTGACCCACGGGGAAGAAACATAGTCCTCAGCCCGGACTGAGCCTACATCACCTGGTTCCTTGGGCCCAGGCTTCCAAGGCAGTGAGATGCCAACCTCTAACCTCTCACAGAGATGTCTCTGAACTGTACTAACTGATGGGGATGGGAGCAGACAGCACCAGGGCTGCCAATCATTCAAACAGCAGCCTAGGGTTGAGGGGCATGTGTGCTGGCAGAAGGCAACAGCCTAAACAAAATGTTGGTTCACCCCCCAGTTCCATTCTGGTGAACTTTGTTTTTTTTGGCCTAGGTTTGCAACCTATGGGCCTCAACCCCTTTGGGGAGGGAATGACTCTATCTCAGGGGTCACCTAAGGTCATTAGAAAACACAGATATTTATGTTACAATTCGTAACAGTAGCAAAATTAGTTATGAGGTAGCAATGAAATAATTTTATGGTTGGGGGTCTCCATGATATGGGAAACTGTATTAAAGGGTCACAGCATTAGGAAGGTTGCGAATCACTGCTTTACACAAATGAAAGGCGTCCTTCCCCTCTCTTTTCTCTAAATTAAAACCTGCTCTGGTGGTGGAGCACGTCTTTAATCCCAGCATTCGGGAGGCAGAAGCAGGGGGATCTCTGTGAGTTTGAAGCCAGTATGGTCTACAAGAGCTAGTTCCAGGACAGCTAGAGCTGTTACACAGAGAAACCCCTCTCTTGAAAAACAAAACAACAACAACAAAAAAAAGTTGCTCTGGGGAGATCAGAGTTCAGCTGCACTGTGGTGAGCAGCTGCTTTCTGGCAAACTTGCCTTCAAGGACAATCTGCTCCTGAAGCCGGAAACCACAGTCACCGTCACTTCAGGGGCCATGGAAGATGGGCAAGAGGTAGGACTTGCTCTGGGGGCAGAAGTCCTAGCTGGCAAGAAAGCTGGTGATTCATCAGGGTAAGAAAGGGAGGGCAAGGGGCTAGGAAGAGAGTGGACTTGAAGGAAAGAGCAGACAACCATAAGAGCTCATGCTAGAAGCCATCTGCTTCTTCCTTCAAGAGAAAGACTAGAGAAAGCATGTAGGCAAGTTGCATTTACTTACAATTACATGTATCTATCTGGACATGCCTCCTCTCTATCCATCTACTTATCCATCCAATCACCCATCTACCATCCACCTATCCATCCCTCCCTCCCTCCATCTAACCATCTATCTATCCACCCACCCATCCATGCATCCATTCATCCATCATGCCTCCCTACCTCCATCTATCTACCTACCTATTATCTATCTATCTATCTATCTATCTATCTATCTATCTATCTATCTATCTGTTTATCATCTTCCATCCATCCATCAATCCATGTATCTATCTATCTATCTATCTATCTATCTATCTATCTATCTATCCACCCACCCATCAATCTACCTATGCTTCCATCAATCTATACATGTATCTTTTCTATTGCTGTGACAAAACACCACAAACTTCTTTCAAAGTGTCTGATCATACAACATAATAATGCACTGCCTTTATGTGATTCTCAAGTTTTTACTGGCTCTTTAATTATAAACAAGAGTACACATACATCCATTTTTTTTTTTTAAAAAGACGTAAAGATGTTTTCACCCAGTCAGTGCTTGGGCCCTTGAGGACACAAAATTAGAAAAAAAGCAAGCTAACAGATACACACTCAGCATCTGCTGGTCTGCTGGAGAATAGTTGAGGCTGCAGGTTTTAAGTCTCCAAGAGGGTTGTTTCCTGTTTGCTGTCATTTTTGTCTTTTCTAGCTCATCTCTTGCTCTGCTTATTGTCCCCATTTCTGTTGCCACCTCCCAGCCTCCACCTTGTGGCTTTCCCCACTGAACACACCTTCCTGCTTCCTGACGCCATCAGCAAATGCTTTGTGTTTCTGAGAAAGTATTTCCAAGAACAGCTAATAAAGGCTTCTTGTCAGTGTCTGAGGCTGTGCCCATGACCTCTGACAAATCCCTGCACCATTTTGCCTATGGGTACATTTCCACAACAAGTGACCCCAGGAATAATTTTTAGGATGATTAACAACGAGAGGATCTTTAGAATCTTTTCAGCTCTCTCTCCACTACAGGGTCTCATAGAGCCCAGCTGACCTTGAACTTACTATGTAGCTGAGGATTATTCTGAACTCCTGCTCCTCCGAGGGTTGGGATTACAGAAATGCATCACCATTCCATTTTATATGCTGTGGGGGTAGGGGATGGGACCTAGGGGTTTGTACATGCTGGGCAAGCATTCTACCCACAGCTACATGCCCAGCCCTTGGCATTTCTTGATGGGTTGAGTTACCATCCTCCAAATCTCTATTCTCTTCTGTCATAGGTTGTTTTGTGATTCTAACAATTGAAAAAAAAACTGGGGTGAAAATCATTGTCAAACTACAATACGAGAAACAAACAACAGAGGTAACAAAAGTCGTAAACCTCAACTGAGTCTGAGCATCAGTAACACAACTCCCCCCAACACACACACACACACACACACACACACACACACACTCACAAACCATCTCATTTGCTGCAGGTTCTAAAAATAGTTTCCAATGCTGTCCTTCACCTTGACAATTATTTTTGTCTTCAGTTCTAAATGCGAATGGCCTGGAGCGGCAGAATCTGTGCATTGTTTAGAGGAAAACAGAGAGTCCATTAATCTGAACACTGGCCAGTTCTGACTGGTCACCATCATGTGCTCATTCCGAAATAAACCTGGGCACACTTTTCTGGGATGATTAAGTAGTTTTACTGACAACCTCAGAGCTATTAAAAGCACAACACCCTTCGGATCTGAGACAAGGTGGACATCCTCAAGGAAGGGTGCAGGTGACATCTATACAGAGCAGCTCAGCTCATCCGTCCATAAGTTAACTTACTCAAGGACAAAGACTCATATGCAGCAAATCAGGGTCTTCTAGGAGGAAAATAAATAAAGACAGGGCACAAGGAAAAAATGCCACAAAGAACAGGAATCTAAGGAGAGGAAGGAGGTGGGAAAGAGGAGGCTAGGGAAATCCTCTAAGGGTCGGTGGCACTATAGTACAGGGACAGGCCACCCAAGTATGTGCAGAGGAACAGAGCAAAGGTTTCAGCATTGCAAGCAACTCCTCTAGATAGCCTGTAGCTGAGTGTGAGAGAGAGGAAGGCATATCTGAGAATGGGTGGGCCAGCTCAGGAATAGCATACAGGGAGGGATGGACTGGACTTTATTCCCCATGAAGCAATGACCCAGCGGTGGCTGGAAGGCAGAAAGAAGCATCTGTTAGGTATTGCAAGGAAAAGGTCTAGGCCTTGTGTAGTGAAGCTGTCTCCCAAGCCCAGCCTATTGGAGGCGTCATCATTCAGGCGAACAGTCCCAGCACCCGGTCAACTAGAAGCAAACTGTATTTACTTACCCCTGACTGCTGCACAGGGATCAAATATCTTGAGTCTGCCCATGTGAATCATGTGAATTGGTATATTGTTTCTCAAGTGCCAGAGATCTTTGTCAAGGAGGTTAGATTGGTGGACAAGGAAGGTCACGTGTTTGCTGATGGATGGAAGCATTTAAGCTCAGCTCTAACTGGGTAGAAAGTCTCTTTCTCGATGTGCACAATGGTGTTTAGTACTTCTCAATTCCCTCCATTTATCAGAACATTTCTCAAAGCCAGAGTGATCTGAAGTTTATTAATTCCAGCACTTCAGAAGCGGAGGCAGGGGGATTTTAATTCTGAGGCCAGTTGGGTGACCCTGCTTCAGATAGCTTTTACTGAACATCTGTTATGTATTGGGTGCTATGCTAAGTAGACAACATTGATGGAGGGGTGACTGACATGGTCCCTTGTGTCTTGAAATTGAGTGTGTTGTCTAGAATCTGTGTGATCTCCTCCGGGATAGTCTAAGAACCCCCCCCTCCATACTCACACACACAGTACACCATTTTAAATGTCCAGAAACAGATTTATCACATCATCTTTTCCAATAAAGACCTTTTGCCAGCTGCTAGGCAGAATCTGGTGTGGCTGTCATCTGTGCCTGTGTTAAATCATCTGTCAATACATTTGTCTCTTTGTGACACTCTCATGTCTTAGCTACCTTTCTGTTGCTGTGATAACACATCAGGACCAAGGCACTCATAAAAGAAAGCATTTAATTTGGGCAGCACAGTTCCAGAGGGTTAGAGTCCACGATCATCATGGTGGGGAACATGGCAGCAGGCAGGCAGGGCACTGGAGCAGTAGTTGAGCGCTTACATCCCATTCACAGGCAGCAGGCAGAGAGAAGCAGCTAACTGGGATGCCTCAAAGCCCATTCCCAGTGACACAGCTCCTCTAATAAGGACACATCTCCAAATTCTTCTTAAATGGTTCCACCAACTGGGGACCAAGTACAGGTGGAATTCTCTGTCCTGCCAGCTAGTTCCCAAATAACGACATGGAAATGTCTTATTAATTATAAATGCTTGGCCAGTAGCTCAGGATTATGGCTAACTAGCTCTTACAACTTAAATTAACCCATTTATTTTAACCTATGTGCTGCCCCAAGGCTCCTGGCTTTTAACTCTCTTGCATGTCCTACTTCCTTTCTATCTGGCATGCAGCTCCTCTGATTCTGCCCTTCTTCCCAGCATTCTTTGTGTCTTTCTGTCTCACCTATATCTCCTGCCTATCTACCAGCCAGGCAGCTCTTTTATTAAGCCAATCCAGAAAGTACCTTGACCAAAGACACATCTTCATGGTGTACAAAAAGATTATTCTATAACATTTCCCCCTTTTTGTCTAATTAAAAAAGGTTTTAACTTTAACATAGTAAAGCCATATATAATAAAAAAAACAGTCATTAAGTAAGAATACAATTACAATATCTAGTACATTTGTATTATTTGGCAAAATTAGAGAAACTATTTTCTATCTTATCTTTGTGAGTTTTATACTGAATTTACTTTTATCATAACTGAAGAAAACCATAAGTTTAGTTATTTAGTCTTTAACTCCCTCAAAGACCCCTAACACAGGCACATCAGGCTGCCTGGATAGTCACTAAATGCTCTTTTATAACATTGGGGCATCCAGTTTTAGTCTACAGGCCTAATATATCTGATAGACATTTCTGAGAAACAGGGAATTTTGAAGGACTGTCCCTACCTTGTTGGGGTAAATTTTGCAGTTATCTTTCTTATGTGTTCTGCTGGTCCAGTTTGGACAGTGTACTCTCAGCAACTGTGACAAGGGCAGGTTCTTGGCCCAAATAGCTAAGTATTGCCACAAAAAAAGTGATCTCTGAAGTGTTTAAAGACCACCTATCTATCTAAAATATATCTGCTTGACCTTGAAGACAGACCTAACATGACTACAAGTTTGATTGTAATAGGTGACTACTAACCTGCATTTCCTTATTATCCTTAATAGTTTGTAATAATAACTTTCAAGGACTAGAAATTTACGTTACATTGTTAAATGAGTTGCATAGGTACAATACCTTAAACAAGAGTAGAAATATATGTACAGTATGTTCTAACAAAAATAACCTTAAATTTATATCAATATAAAAAAATCTTAAACAAGAGTAGAAACATATATACCATACAATAAAAATAACCTCAAATTTGTGTCAATATACAAAAATTTGTACCCAACGTAAAATATTTAAGACTAGTAGGTTTTTATTTTTTGTTTAAAAGTAGATTCAGGAATCTACCCTTTTTATCATGTAAGTTCTGTATTATTCCCCTTTATTCCTATAGAACGAGGTCTTTGAATTTAACTCTTTTGTTCAGTTTTTTTTTTTTCCTGACTGTGACCAATAACAACTTCTAACCAAACCCCCTTGAATAATAACGAACATCAATAACCCATCTTTTGGGAATGTGGGCATTTTTTTATTTTTTTTTTTAAAGACTGCTTCCCATTGTCTGGGGGTGCTGGCATCTCTGGAGGAACCTTGAGAAAAATCAAGATAATTGTTAAATCTTGGCTGTAGTATTCTGTGAGGCTGGATCAACCCAGTCAGCAGCCTTGAAGTTGTTCTGGACGCTGGATCACCTACCTGGGCCATCTGTTTTTATTGGTCTTGGCCCCTTGCTGTGAAAATACATAAACTTTTAAAGATAACATACATATCTGCATTATACAAGTATGGACTGTATACTATACACAAGTCAGCCAAAGTTGATTTTTTATTTTATGCTTCAGAAGGTAAAATATACATGCGTCTTGTACTTCTTTTAGGTTTATTTATGTCCGTAGTCAGGATTTCAAGGGGTCTTCCTTGACCAAACCTGATTATCTTTATGAATGAATCTACAGCCTCTCATTTCCTGTGGAAATAAAAGTCTAACCTCTTCCCTAACGTAACATGTCTTTTGACTTCCAATTTGAAGTAAAGACAGCTTAAAAATAAATACATTGGTTTAATTCATCAGTTTTCACAATGCAATGTGTCTTAATAGCTGTCATTCTTTTATTAGCAATCAGAAAATTCAAAGACGGCATAATAACATACAGACTTTCTGCATATTTCCCATCTTTACATGGCTTATTATTTTTAATTACTCTATTCTTTTTAAAAGGACTTTATTATTTTTAAACTATTTTTAACTTATGACTATATCTACCCTTTCTTTTTTCTCTCCCAAGCCTATGCATATTTTTAAACATACGGTAACCTACTTAGAGTTTTTTTTTCCTCTGGGTTTATCTTTTCTGAGTATCTATATTGGTTTTTGATTGTATAAGATGAATCTTAAACTGCTACGTCAGTCTCTGCTGGTATAGCTTAGCTTTATGCATGGAAGTAGTACATGGCAGCTGGCAGCGGGCTCTTCCCACAGGGAAATATGTCTCTGTACTACGGCTGGCATGAGAGACATGAGACCAGGAAATCACATTTGGCTGTTTTTATGTGTTTAGAACCCTTTGAAAGCTTTCTCAGGTCTTATGTGGATGCAGATGTGCACGTTGGAATGCCATTTGTAGGTGGAGTTTTCTATCCTACCAACTAGTTCCCAGATAACTACATGGAAATGTCTTATTAATTACAAATTCTCAGCTGATAGCTCAGGTTTATTTCTAACTAGCTCTTACAACTTAAATGAACCCATTTCCTTTTACCTATATGCTGCCCTGAGGCTCCTGGCTTTTACCTCTCTTGTATGTCCTACTTTCTTTCTGTATGACTGGTGTCTTGTCTGATTCCACCCTTCTTCCTAGCATCCTTTGTGTCTTGCTTATACCTCCTGCTTAACTACCAGCCAGTCAGCTCTTTACTAAATCAATCAGAAGGTGCCTTGTCAAAGACATATATTCACAGTGTACAAAAAGATTATTCCATAATAACCAAGTATTCAAACATATGAGCCTAAGGGGCATGCTCGTTCAAATCACCACAGTAGATAACATGTAAATTTGGATCTCTAAATTATACTTGAAAAACCCTTCAAAGGGGACAGTGCAGCTACAGCACTTGCTGTGTGAGTCTAGCAACTTGTTCCATCCTACAGCCCACATGAAGGCAGAAGGAGAGAACCAACTCCAACAAGTTGACCTCTGACCTCCACACACATGCCAAGACCTGCACATCCCAACACTCATGCACACATGCACACAAAATTAAAAACAAGAACCCAAAACAAAAAAATATCACAGAGATTACACTATGCTATGCTACAGAGTCAAAATGAAAAGTCCTCAAAATAGGGCACTGCCTGTGCTGTGGTGGCAATGCAGAAGCAGGGCCAGAAGCTGCCACATCTCCTAGTGCCCCAAGAGTGCCAGACCAAGGGCAGTTAAGTGAGGTGGGGTTGAAGAACTGTTGCTGAGGTGACAGCGGACAGCTCTATGGTTTACAGGTAGCCTTCTGAAGCCATTAAACTTCCAGGGACAGGTCATGGGGCTCAGGGTGTGGCTCAGTGTACAGTGTGTCCTTCGAGGGTTCAAGGCTATGGGCTCAGTCCCCGGCACTGATACAGCAAATGCTCCAGCATCTCTCCATGAGCTTAAAAATCACCTGCATGAGTGGCTAAGAGCACACACAGTTCTGCTGTGCTCAAAGAGTACAAAATCCTGAAAGCAAAAGAATGACTAATGTCTGATGAGGCTGATGTGATTACTATGATTTGATCAGTTTGCTTTATACGCGCACACGCACCCCCCCCCACACACATCAAGATATATCATAGCTTATTAGATGGCAAAGCTTTAAAATCAGATATAATGATATTTGGGTCCTTGAGGGATCTCCTGCCATTTCTTTCAGACATGGATCAGGCATCCTCACTTGGTAATGTGGGCTTTCCCCGGCTAGAATGGACACAGGTCTAATGTGCCCAGAGGCACCAGCTGTCTGCTTTCTTTCTCTCACTACCATTGGAGCAGGAACCGCTCCATGATTTCCTTGAACAGCCATTTCCTCATCCACAGTGAGAAGGCACCAGTACCTAGATAGTGGTTCTCAACCTTCCTAACATTGCAACCTTTAACACCGTTCTTCATGCTGTGGTGACCCCAGCCATAAAATTATTTTCATTGCTACTTCATAACTGTAATGTTGCTACTGTTATGAATTGTCACGTAAATATCTGATATGCAGGATATCTGATACGCGACCCACAGGTTGAGAACTGCTGACCTAGACAGGGCCGTAGGCACACGAAGCAAAGGGCCTCTGCACCACCCTCAGCAGGAACTTGATGACTCTCTTCAAAAAGACTTCCTGTCTGAGTCAGGGAGTCCTGCCAGCAGCTTGGATGGCCTCTGAGAGCACCACTGACGAACGCAGCTCTGAGGGAAGTTCCTGTCTTTAGGACACGCCCATACTCCTTCAGCACTGAACTCAAATTCCAAAGCTTCCCTCTTCACTATTCTAGCCCCACCTCTGCTTCCAAAACCGCATCGCTAGGGGCTGGGACCCAGCCTATGCTCACTTGCTCTGTAGCCCTCTTGATCTCCTTTCCAAAAGGACCACATTTGTAACCTACAGGCAGCACACCAGCAATCCTAGCAGTTGAGAGGCTGGGGCAGAAAGATCACAAGTTCGATGCCAGATAGGACCACATGCCCTGTCGTTACTCCCTCTCCCCATCCTGGTAACACAGGAGAGGCAAAGGGGTCAGGTGGGCGCTATCAGGGTGAGGGCCAAAGTTTCCAAGGTGACTCATTCTTCTCCTACAATTTAACAACTGAAAAGGCAGGAGAGTGAGGTCTGAGGACTCTGCCAGAACTTGATTGAAAGCAGGAGCACAAAGAAAAGCAGACACAGACAATTTTCACAGTCAGAGGGCTGGAATCCCCGTCGGCCAGGGGTTTCATGAGTTTGGGAATGAATTCTCTCTTCCCCTGAAGAGGCTGGTTTGGGCTCTTTGGACTGGAGAATGCAGATAAGGGCAGTTGATTAGTTCCTACCACAGGAGCCCCCCCACCCCCAATGACACCCCATTTGAAGATCCCCTTGAACACCTCCCTTTGGAAGAGAAAGAGGAGAGCTCACCAAGCCTGTCCTAGAGAGGCTGCAGTAGCAGGAAGTTGGCCATGCTATATGTCTAAGTAGCCTAGACCCTCAGAGACTCCAAGGCTTCCAATCCGTCTTTGAGTCATGCAAATTCAAAGCTGCCTGGGCTACATTACATGAGACTCTCTTAAAAAGAAAACAAAACAAAAACCAAAATGAAACAAATAAAAAAAATCCAAAACCAAAGTCTGAAGTTAAAACATGCGGTGATGATGGTTCTAGAAAACATCATATTGAGTGGGGTAACTCAGACCCAGAAGACAAATATCACACTCACTCACTCATAAGTGGCTTTTAAACACAAAGCGAAGAAAACCAGCCTACAAGACACAATCCCAAAGAACCTAGACAACAAAGAGGATCCTAAGAGAGACATACATGGATCTAATCTACATGGGAAGTAGAAAAAGACAAGATCTCCTGAGAAAATTGGGAGCATGGGGACCACAGTAGAGGTTTGAAGGGGAGGGTAGAGTAGGGAGGGGAGCAGAGAAAAATATATAGCTCAATCAAATCAATAAAAAATAGTCATAATAAAAAATGCTTTGATGAAGTTATATAAACTTCCCTATAAAAAGTATTCTATGAAACATTAAAAATGAATTGAAAAGAGAACAATTAGCAGAAAGATGTTTAGTCCAGGGAGATGGGTCAGTAGTTAAAGTGTTTGTCATGGAACAGAGTTTGGGTCTCCAGCACCCACGCCAGGTGGATATGGTGGCCCACCTGTCATTCCAAAGCTGAGCAGGTAAAGATCAGGGATCTCCAGAGCAAGCTAACACACCAGGCTAGCCAGATAGGCAAAATCTGGGTTTAAACGAGAGACCATACCTAACCACTGAGCGAGATGTCTAATGTTACCTTCGGGCCTTAATATAAGCGCATACATGTATACATATTTGTACACACAAGTATCCCCATAGGAACATGCATACACATGTACACTCATACATATGAGAAAGGCATTTTTAATTAATTATTTTGATTTTGTGTGCACTGGTGTTTTGCTTGCATGTATGTCTGTGTGAACTGGAGTTATAGACAGTTTTGAGCTGCCATGTGGGTGCTGGGAATTGAGCCTGGTACCTCTGGAAGAGAAACTAGTGCTCTTAACCTCTGAGCCATTTCTCCAGTCCCAGAGAACGACACTTTAAAAAATTTAAAAATTATTTATATTTTTTAGTTGGCTGTTCAGGCTGCTTTTCCGAGAAGCACTCAGACAACTCCAGAAGGGATCGCTGACTAGACAGAGGCCAGGAAATCTGTCACGGGACTCCTTATCTCTAGGTGCTTGGAATATGATGTCAGAAGCGAGTGGGGAGCAAGATCTCTCATGCCTTCCAGAGGAAAGAGCCAGAAGGAAGTAGATGGAAAGAACTGGGACATACCTGCAACCGCCGCGTTCACGCAGTAGATCCCGGAGTTCTGACTCACCTTTACAATTATGTAGCACGCCAGCTATTGTGAGAGCAGCTTATTTTCTGGGAATCATCTGTGATTAGGTAATTCTCACATTCACATAGTGTGAGTCAACCAAGTTTAAGACATCTAAAATCTTTCTTTAAAATCCTTTATGAAAAAAGCTAGTAGTAACTAAATTTCTAAGACAATTGACTAATAATTTGCTTTGGACAAAAGCGACTAATGTCTATCTTCTTGGCTAAAATATCATCTGGTAAGAAATGACCCTGATAGCTATCGGGAGGCTGTGTTAGAAGTTCCCTACATCCTGACTTGACTTCAGCCATCTGGGCTACTGTCTTAGGTAGGGTTTCTATTGCTGGGAAAAGACACCACAACCATCGCAACTTTTTTTTTTTAAATTTACTTAAAAAAAAAAAACTATTCTTTCTCATTTTACATACCAATCCCAGTTCCCACTCTCTTCCCTCCCATCCCACTCCCCATCCACTCCTCAGAGAGGGTAAGGCTTCCCATGGGGAGTCAACAAAGTCTAGCACATTGCTTTGAGGCAGGACCAAGGTCCTCCTGCCCATTCTAGCTAGACTGAACAAGGTATCCCTCCAAAGAGAATGGGTTCCAAAAAGCCAGTACAAGCAGTAGGGATTAATCTTTGATCTCACTACCACAGCAACTCTTATAGAGGAAAACATTTAATTTGGGTGGCTTGCATTTTCAGGGGTTCAGTCCATTCTCATCATGGTGCGACATGGTGGCGTGCAGGCAGACATGGTGCTGGAGAAGTAACTAAGACTCCTACATCTTTCAGGCAACAAAAGTAGACTGTCTCACTGGGTGTGACTTGAGCATATATGAGACCTCAAAGTCCACCTCCACAGTGACACACTTGCTCCAACAAGGTCACACCTTCTCCAACAAAGTCACACCACCTAATAGTGCTACTCCCTTTGGGGACCATTTTCTTTCAAACCACAGCTAGGCATCCAGAGCTCTTTCATAGTTGAAGAGAAAAGCAAGGCTAACTTTCCCGAGGTCCCCAACAGAGGCCTCGACCCTACAGGGTGCTATGCTGCCAGCAAACCCGAATGGATGGACCCCCAACTACCATGTGTCCTTTCAGCCCTAAAATTAGGTTCTAAAATAAGGATGCAATTCCGTGTCTCACTTGGGGCCATCATTTCTCTCCTCCTCTCCTCAGGGAAGCAGCTTTGCTTGCAGGATTTGGCCGCTAGCTGACCGTTTCCTTGTAAGGGCATACACTGACTTTTGGCCTTGTTCTTAAAATACCTTTAACTCAAACAGCAGAGGGCAAAGAGCCAAAGCTTCACACTTGGCCAACCCTACTTCGTCAGGACTCAACGATGCCTGAGGGCGCAGGGTAGGGCCCACACATGCTGGAACTTGGTGTTGACACACCGTTACAAATGAGCACCCACTTCATTGGGAACACTTGCGGAGGAAGGCATGGCGCTTGCTGAGAAGGGCTAGCTCGGTTAAACCTTTGTCAAACTCACTTACGAAGGAGAGTCACATCTATGTCTGTTATTTCAAACAATAACACTAGCAGCGCGTTGACGTAATCATTGAGCAATTTTTTTTGCTTACAGTCAACATAGAGCTGGCTTATTTACAACCACACACCACCTATCCCCCTTCAGGTGCCTAACAGGTTCAGACTTCAGACGTCATCTCTTGGGTTAGGAGGGACTTTCTGACTCACAAGCCTTCCATAGGTTTGCAGCTGATGTCCAAGCCATGGCAGTTCTCACCAGCACCAGCTCTATGCTCCCCCTCAGCACCGACGGTGAGGACAGGAGGCACAGGCAGAATGATTCTGTTCCAACGTGATTACCCCTTCCCCTCCGGAAGGCTGAGTAAGACACACCTTTCATCAACGAGAACACACCAATTCCACCCTCCTCTCACTTTCCCTAGGAATTTTAAAAACTAGCAGTTTCACCCAGGCGCCCACTAACTCCATGCCATGTGCTCTCTGCCTTCTACACATTTGCTAACGTGGGCTCCTGAACTGGAAATGCTGGCTCCCAAACAACCTCCAGCCTGCATCACCATCAACCCAGACTGTCGGAAAGCTCAGCCGAAAAGTCCTTCATGATCTTGACTGGGGGAGCCCTCCCTCCCTGAACTCCTAGGAGCTTCCACGAGCCACAAACGGTCTCACACTTAGGGCATCGGTGTATATGCTTTTGATCCTAACCGAGAGAAAGCTCCACTGGGACCTTCAGTTTGCTTCATCCACTCAATGGAGACCCTTGCGCTACTCGCTCCCAATAAACAACCGCACAAGTTTGGTCAACACAGCGATGAAACTGGGCGACAAGACAGGGTCCAGACTATCTGGGGAAGGAACAACTGGCATCATACCACTGGCTCTCTGCCTCTGTTTCTCATCCCTACAGCCCCTGTCCTGGACATCTTCCATGACCTCAGACCAAAGCCAAGTGCAGATGTCCTATGTGGACTGTGGCAAAGACGGGCCTGAGAATTACTCCTGATAGACGCTGAGAGGAGAAAGACAGATGAGGTGCAAAAACAAAACCCCATCAAGGATGACAGACAGGAGTTTTAAATCTCCCTGGAAGAGGTGGTAGCCAAAGAGACAGGGTAAAGAGCAGAGAGCAACCACTGTTTCTCCCCTGAGATCACCACTCAAGTGATCAGATAACAAACTGGTTAGGTCGGTCCAAGAGGATAGTGGGATACATCTGAGTGTCTGTCGGACACCTCAGGCATGGATTGAACCTGATCTGAGTGTTGCTGTCAGAACTCTGGAGAGACAAAGACCAACGGGCCAAGCTGCCATGACATTGTCTGCCAAAGAGCAAGGGAGATCTTAGAAACGTTAAGAATGTTTTGGGGCTGAATGTACTGGGGCTGGAGAGAGGGCTCAGTGGCTTATGAGAGGGCTTTACTAAATGACCTGGGTTCAATTTCCAGCATCCATATGGCAGCTCACAGCCACTTCTAACTCCAGTCCAGAGGTTCAAATGGCTTCTGCTGGCCTCTGTGGGCTCCTGTGTGCATGTGGTGCACATAAACACACCAAGGCAACACACACATGCACATTAAAAAACAAAAAGAATAGCAAATCTAGACGATGGAGATGGCACATAGGCAGGTTCTGTTTGAGTCTTCAGGAAATAAACTGGGCAAAAGCAGATAACAGCTTTGAGAAGAGATAAGCGATACCCAAATAGTTCTGGATTTTAAAACCAAGGTAAAAATGGAGAACTTTACAAAGCAAGAAAGCTCAGAATGCACCCCCAAGGGATTGATTGTATCAGCAGGGAAATGCCCTATTCCCAGAGGGAAGGAATGGCAAGCACACACTGTGGGAACTATGGCTTACGAGAGAGAAGCCCAGAGAGTCTGCACTGCTCTTTCAGTAAGAGACAATTTACAGATCAGAAAAAGGCAAACGAGGAAGACAGGAATAACTGGCAGAGGGAAGAGAGACGCCAGGAAAAACCTCTTTCTCAGCTCTTGACCAGGCAGCTATGGTGCACCATCGTAAAAGACCCTTGCTGAGTTGGCAGGTAGGTGTCCGGAAGCCTGTGGCCCATGTGGACTCTCAGCAAACTCAGATCAAGTGTCAAGGATGATGCACCAAAACCCAACCAGGTCTGCAGGAAAGAAGGGCCGAAGAAGAAAAAAATGCAGTGTTCCATGAGGCAGAAGCCTGGCTGGAGCCAGACTGCAGGGGAGTATCAGCTTGGGTTCCACGTGGTACGTCTCAAAGCCAGAAGAGGACTGCCTGGGGGCAGACACTGCGTGGTGACCTGATTGGTGAAGACTGGAATACCATCTGTGAATCCAACCTTGCAATGACCTGCCTGGGGCTATGCCAGCACCCCCAACTAGACTCCTAAGGGGCTACTGAAAGGTGTGCCCAGCATCAGTGGCAGGACCACACAAAGCCAGCCCAGAGGTGAGAAGATTATTTGTGAGGACTTCCTGACTCCTCTGAGACTCAACCTTACAGAGGAACACCCAGGGGGTGTGACAGCCACCTAGGGTGTGACAGACCTAGAAGCCAGGGAAGGAATGCAGAGACTCACACTGGAACCAGCAAACAGGCCAGACTGTGCTCATAGTCAGAGGCCCATCATGGCCTGGTATCTTTCTCTGAGCTCGGCAGCATGAAGGACTCCCTCTCCAGTGAGCTGCCTGCTCTCTGCCTGCCCTTATTTGGAGGACGTCTCTAGGCCCTGACCATCTCTAGTGTGACCCTCGGCATGGGTCCCTGCTAGAAGCTTTCCGCTTGCTGCCCAGATGCTCACTAAGACTTCCGCCAGGAGCCCTGCTATAGGACCTGGCTTTCATATGAAGCCTTATGATAGGAGTGTGTTGTTTAATGAAAATTAGGGTTTGTTCCAGATTTTCCAGTCCTATATATTTCCTATACTCTGGAATAAAGGTGAGCTGTCTCATTGAAGGCATCTCCCCGAGGGCTGTCTCTGTTGTATCCACAGCCATCCGAACCCCGCTCCCCACTCTGGCTCCCTCCACCCTAGCAGATGACGGCAGCAGCAGATGATGCCACGGAGGAAGAAGCACAATTGTCCACAGCCCTCGGCCGCTCTCCACTGCTCCCATTTATTTCTCCTCTGTGTAACATTATTTAATATCCAACGCCAGCCAGCGTGGCTGGCCAACTGCTCTGTTGCTGTTCTCTTCCTCCCCTCCTCCTTTAAATAGTTTTCCCCAAAGAACAAAGCCCTTGTGAACCCCTTGTAGCTCAGCCTCTCAGCTTGCCTGTTTCTGTTAACTTCACCCTACTTTTGGCTCAAACGGGTCTTATCTCCCCTGCCCAGTCCCTACGGCTCCCCCTTCTATTCCTATTGCTCCCCCTTTTATTTCTATTTTCTCTCTCTGCTTTTCTCTATAAAGCCTGTACTAATCACTAGTCTCACTCTGCCCCCTTCCCCCCCAAGCCTGCAGTGACTAAGAGCAGTGCACAAGGGGTTCCTTACGTCATGAAAGGACTGAGGCTAATGGGTGGATGTTTTCAATTTGACTCGATTTTTATAGTGGGCCTACCCTTTCGATAAACGAGTTTTGTGGAGGTTTGTTTTTTGTTTGTTTGTTTTTTCCAGACAGTAATCTATTCTCATAGAGTACTGGGAATTGAGCCTGGTGCCTCGAACACCAACCTTGCAAAGAAAGTGACACCCTGCCCACTACCATCAAGTCCCTCTTGAGCACTGCAAATACTTACAGTACTAAAGTATTTGTAAAACTCCAGAATGAATTCTAAGAGAACATGCACACAGCAAAAGGAACAAGCAAGCCCATATTTTAAAACCATAAGTAATCAACTCTATTTTAATTCTTGGTGGTTTCATCTAATTTACTTTTATTGGAGCTCCATTGCTCTGGGATCGATACAATCTTTGGAGGAGTCATGCTGTCTTAGATTTTACTGCCTGGGTTCTTGCATTGGAATTTTCGTATATAAGATAAGGTGATGATTTTTTTTGTGTATCACCAATTTTATTAAAAATATTATTATATAAAAAGATACAGATTAACCCCAACATAATAAAAGTAGGTGATTTCAGTACCCCAATATTACCAATAGACAAACACGTATTAAACAACATTATAGATCAAATGGTCTTAACAGACTCCTACTGAAAATCTCATCAAATACTGCAGAATACATAACTTTTCTCAGCAAAACTCAAAAGCAGTAGATGGGAAAGAAATAAGATCAGGGCAGAAAATAGATAAAATAGGAATAAGAGGGGCTGGAGAGATGGCTCAGAGGTTAAGAGCATTGCCTGCTCTTCCAAAGGTCCTGAGTTCAATTCCCAGCAACCACATGGTGGCTCACAACCATCTGTAATGAGGTCTGGTGCCCTCTTCTGGCCAGCAGGTGTACACACAGACAGAATATTGTATACATAATAAATAAATATTTAAAAAAAAAAAGGAATAAGACAAAAAAATCACTACCAAAAAAAAAGCTGTGGCTGGGCGGTGGTGGTGCACGCCTTTAATCCCAGCACTTGGGAGGCAGAGGCAGGTGGATCTCTGGGAGTTCGAGGCCAGCCTGGTCTACAAGAGCTAGTTCCAGGACAGGCTCCAAAACCACAGAGAAACCCTGTCTCGAAAAACAAAAACAAAAACAAAAAACAAAAAAAAAAAAAAAAGCTGTGAAGATAAACAAGATCAAAGATCCCTTATCCAAACCAACCCAAACAGGGAGGAGTCAACTTAATAAAATTAGAGGCGAAAAGGGAGACATTACAACAGATACTAATGCAGTTATGTATATATACCCTTGCCCGTGACTGTACCTCATGGGAAATGGGATGAACTGTGGGGTTTGTTTTTTAATCCCCTGCAAACCACGACAAGGGGTTATTTTCTGGAAATCCACAGATGGACCTGACCAGAGCCCATTCACCTGTCCAGTATTTAATTGAAGCTTGCTTCAAATTTGACTTTAAATTGTGGTAGTGATTTTATTGTCAACCCGTGGGGTTAACAACAACAACAAAAAACTATAGACTAGTCTCCCTGATGAAAATAAAGGCAAAAATTCTCAATACTTTCAAACTGAATTCAAGAACAAATTAAAAAGATCATTCATCACGATCATGTTGGCTTCATTCTAAAGATGTGGAAATAATCCAACATATTCAAATCAGCAAATGTAATAAACAGATCAATAAATGCACTCAAGGATCATCTCAATAAATATAGAAAAGGCTTTTGATAAAATCCAATATCCCGTCAAGACAAATGCCCTGAAGAAACAAGGGTAACTTTTTCAACATCATAAAGGTTTTATAAGCGAACCTATAGCCACCATCCTACTAGGTGGGGACTCAATGCACTTTCACTACAATGAGAAGAACATGAGCTTTCTCCATTCTTGGTAATAGGTGCTTTAAGACAAGAAAGGACATAAAACCAACAGCCTTCCTGTATACCAAAGGGAAGCACAGGGTAACAGTCTCATTCATAAAACAAAATATCCACCTTGGAATATAAATAACCAAGGAAGCTGAAAACACTAAAGAAACTGAGGGAAACACTGTGCTTATGAATTAGAGGAATTAATATTGGCTAGACTACCAAAAAGCCCTGTACACATCCAATGCAACACCAATGAAATTACAATGACCTTCTTTATCAACACTGAAAAAAAATCAGTCTTAAGAAATTCACATCTGCCAGGCAGTGGTGGCACATGCCTGTAATCCCAGCACCCAGAAGGTAGAGGCAGGAGGATCTCTGTGAATTTGAGGCCAGCCTGATCTATAGTGAGTGAGTTCTATAACATCCACGACCGAGACCCTGTCTCAGAAAACAAAAACCAAAACCAGACAAACAACACCCCCAGCCCCCAAAAGAAATTCCCATCCTTGACGTTCACCACCAACCTCTAACAGATTTCCCACGAGACCCAGCTGAACTGCTCCGGGTGTTTAACCAAAGGAATCCTAGTCAATATTCGAGAGACTATGTGTATCCCGTGCAGCACCATTCACATAAATGTGTCATGAAGCCAAGCTGGGTGCTGAACATGTGGCATGTGTGTGTATGTATACAAAATGGAACTTATTTTTAATTTTTTTAGCCATAAAGAATGAAGTCATGTCACTTTTAGGAAATGGATGTAACTGGAAATAAACATATTAAGTGAAGTAAGCCGATCTCAAAGAGACTAAAACTGTGTATTTTCTTTATTTGTTTCTTAGAGTTTTGCAGATACTCAAATCATTTATACACACACACATATATGGCATGAACACAGAATCATACTGTCCAGGGAAACAAAGATGACTAAAGGGAAGGGGCATAAAGGGAATGAGGGAATCTGGTCAATGTATAATATATGCTTGTATGGAAAAAATAAATAAAAAAGGGAAATCTGGTAAAATTGGAAATGCAGACTGAACATTTTGACTCGTAAGGCTTTCAACTCTGATTCAACCAAAGAAACGCCATCCCTCTGTGACAGGGAACTGGAGCAGTCAATGAAGGCCCCAGGAGTAAAGTAGCAACTTGTACTTGAAAGCCATGATTGGGGTGCTTGGAGAAGATCAGTCTTAGAGGCTAAGAGCCCCTGTGAGCCCCAAGCTGGGCTTCTCCAATTAGGCTACGCCACCTTCCATATGAGTAGGAAGGCTGCGGGGAGATGGGGGAGGAGGCTTCTGTCTGCACGGGGAAGAGAACTCAGTAACAGAAAAGGACTGTGCTTGGCCTGGCTCTCTTCCCTTGTCAGCGGAGAAGAGAGACTGAGAGCAAGTGCCAGGAGACACAACTGCACACTGTCTTGGCGAGGCAAAGGTCAGCGCCTAGAATCGGAAGAAAGAGAACCTATGCAAACAATGGGGCTGACCTTCCACATGTTTTGATAACCAAGTAAGCAGAAGACCAAGAAACCAGTCAGCTCTGGTGGGAGGATGGTAGCCACAGTCCAGGACACTGCTGACGAGAGAGCGTTAGACTGTGGCTTAGCAATCTGGTCTTTCCAGGAGGATATGCTACTACTTCCTTCTCTCCTTTCTGTCCACTCCCTGTCTTCTCTTCTCTCCTCACTTGGCTTTTTGGATGAAAGGATTTTCTATGTGATCCTGGCTGGCCTGGAATGCTAGGCTGGCCTCATTTGCCATCCATCATCTTCCTCACTCTGCCTCCTTTGTGCTAATATACTAGGCTATCTTGCTATAACTCTAATATCTGTGCCTTATATTTACCTTTGTTCTAGACATAAAGGGGAATCTGATCTGATTCTTTATCACCACTAGCCAATCTCCCCTCGGTAATCCTTTAACATGCCAATGTAGCTTTCAGGTGGCATTTCAAAGTATTATTTATATAAAAGCTCCAGCCTACATTTCAGGCCATTGTGTGAAGGGAACAAGAGAACCGGGTGTTTGGGCCACCAATCTCATTGTGAAAGATGAGGCATTTAGATCATCCACCTCACTGCAGACAAGAATGAAAGATAAAAGCCTGGGGTAGGTTGGGAGGGACAGGGATGATGGAGCAAGCACATTACTCTCCAGCAGAACTCAGCAATCCTTCTGTTTTATACACGGAGCGTTATGACAGCCACACCCACTCGCTTACATGGCTGTGGCTGTTCTGTACCCCACAATGACTCAGTCGAGTGGCTTCCATGTGAACTGAAATGGTGTCTAACCTGCTCCTCACATAAAAATGCTCACATACCGTCTACAATGAGAAAAGTAACCCAGCCAGATGAAGGGAGAGGACGGGAGGCCAGGAAGAAAGGATCAAGGAGTGTGTTCAGACAGAAAGAAATATGAGTTTAGAAAACATCTTTGCTTTTCTTCATATCTATCATACTTTTCATTGAATATATCTATCATGCCTTTCATTGAATATATATATATATATATGTCTATATGATTAATGTTTAAGTTTTTTACAA